>NC_090394.1:67145465-67445465 GCF_036365525.1 Heterodontus francisci
TTGAAAGAGAGCAATGAGAAAGCATGGCCTGAGAGAGAGAGAGAGAGATCAGAACCTGAGAGAGAGAGAGAGAGAGAGAGAGAGAGAGAGAGAGAGCTGGTCCTGACAGAGAGCAGAGATCAAGGCCTGACAGAGACAGGGTGAGAGAGAGAGAGAGCAGTGCCTGAAAGAGAGCAATGAGAAAGCATGGCCTGAGGAGAGAGAGAGAGAGAGAGAGAGATCAGAACCTAAGAGAGAGAGAGAGTGCAGTGCCTGACAGAGAGTGGTGAGAGCAGGGCCTGAGAGAGAGAGAGAGCAGAGCCTGAGAGAGAGAGAGAGAGAGCATGGACTGAGAGAGAGCATTGAGAGAGCAGGGCCTGAGAGAGAGCAGTGAGAGATCAAGGCCGGAGAGAAAGAGTGAGAGAGCAGGGCCTGAGAGAGAGAGAGATAACGAGCATGGCCTGCTGAGAGAGAGAGAGAGAGAGAGAGAGATCGTGGCCTGAGAAACAGAAAGAGAGAGCAGGGCCTGAGAGAGAGAGAGACAGACAGACAGAGATCAGAGCCTGAGAAAGAGAGAGAGAGAGCAGGACCTGAGAGAGAGAGAGAGAGAGAGAGAGAGAGAGACAGAGAGAGAGAGAGCAGAGCCTGAGAGAGAGAGGGAGAGAGAGAGAGAGAGCAGTGCCTGAAAGAGAGCAATGAGAAAGCATGGCCTGAGAGAGAGAGAGAGAGCAGGGCCTGAGAGCTTTTGATTTAGATTTATAGAGATACCGCACTGAAACAGGCCCTTTGGCCCACCGAGTCTGTGCCGATCATTAACCACCCCTTTATACTAATCGTACACTAATCCCATATTCCTACCACATCCTCACCTATCCCTATATTCCCCTACCATCTACCTATACTAGGGGCAATTTATAATGGCCAATTTACCTATCAATCTGCAAGTCTTTTGGCTGTGGGAGGAAACCGGAGCATCCGGAGGAAACCCACACAGACACAGGGAGAGAGAGAGAGAGCAGGTCCTGAGAAAGAGAGAGAGAGAGCAGGGCCTGAGAGACAGCAATGAGAGTGCAGGGCCTGAGAGAGAGAGAGCAGGGCCTAAGAGAGAGAGAGAGAAAGCAGAGCCTGTGAGAAGGAGCAGTGAGAGAGCAGGGCTTGAGAGAGAGAAGAGAGAGCAGGGCCTGAGAGAGAGAGAGAGAGAGAGAACATGGCCTGAGAGAGAAAGTGAGCAGGGCCTGAGAGAGAGAGAGAGAGAGAGCAGGGCCTGAGAGAGTGAGAGAGCAGGGTCTGACAGAGAGCTGTGAGCAATCAGAGCCTGAGAGAAAGAGCAGTGAGAGAGCACAGCCTGAAACAAAGAGCAGGAGAGAGAGAGAGCAGGGCCTGAGGAGAGAGCGTGAGAGAGCAGGGGCCCGAGAGAGAGATAGAGAGCAGAGCCTGTGAGAGAGAAAGAGAATGCAGGGCCTGAGAGAGCAGGAGAGAAAGAGAAAGCAGGGCTTGAGAAAGAGAGAGAGAGAGAGAGAGAGAAGGGCCTGAAAGAGAGCAGTAGGAGAGCAGGGCTTGAGAGAGAGAGAGAGAGAGCAGGGCCTGAGAGAGAGAGACAGACAGACAGACAGAGACAGAGACAGAGACAGAAAGCAGGGGCCTGAGAGAGTGAGAGAGAGATCAGGGCCTGAGAGAAGAGAGAGAGCAGGGCCTGAGAGAGAGAGAGACAGACAGACAGAGAGATCAGAGCCTGAGAAAGAGTGAGAGAGAGCAGGACCTGAGAGAGAGAGAGAGAGAGAGAGGAGAGTGAGAGAGAGAGAGAGAGAGAGAGAGCAGAGCCTGAGAGAGTGAGGGAGAGAGAAAGAGTAGAGCAGTGCCTGAAAGAGAGCAATGAGAAAGCATAACCTGAGAGAGAGGAGAGAGAGAGAGAGAGAGGTGTGAGAGATCAGAACCTGAGAGAGAGAGAGAGAGAGAGAGCAGAGCCTGACAGAGAGCAGTGAGAGAGCAGGGCCTGAGAGAGAGAGAGAGAGAGAGAGAGAGCAGAGCCTGAGAGAGAGAGAGAGAGAGAGAGAGAGAGAGCAGGACCTGAGAGAGAGAGCAATGAGAGAGCACGGCCTGAGAGAGAGAGAGAGAGAGATAAAGAGCATGGCTGAGAGAGAGCAGGCCTGAGAAACAGAAAGAGAGAGCAGGGCCTCAGAGAAAGAGCAGTGAGAGAGCACGGTCTGAGAGAAAGAGTACTGAGAGAGAAAGCAGGGCCTGAGAGAGAGAGAAAAAGAGCAGGGTCTGACAGAGAGCAGAGCGATCGAGCAGCCTGGGAGAAAGAGCAGTGAGAGTGAGAGCTGGGTCTGAAAGAGAGAGAGAGAGAGAGTAGAGCAGGGCCTGAGAGAGATAGAGAGAGAGCAGAGCCTGTGAGAGAGAAAGAGAATGCAGGGCCTGAAAGAGCAGGAGAGAAAGAGAAAGCAGGTCCTGAGAAAGAGAGAGAGAGAGAAGGGCCTGAAAGAGAGCAATGAGAGAGCAGGGCTTGAGAGAGAGAGAGAGCAGGGCCTGAAAGAGAGCAATGAGAAAGCAGGGCCTGAGAGAGAGAGAGAGACAGACAGACAGACAGACAGAAAGCAGGGCCTGAGAGAGTGAGAGAGGAGATCAGGGCCTGAGAGAAAGAGAGAGAGAGCAGGTCCTGAGAGACGGCAGTGAGAGAGCAGGTCCTGAGAGGGAGAGAGATAGCAGGGCCTGAGAGACAGAGAGAGACAGACAGAGAGATCAGAGCCTGAGAGAGAGAGAGAGAGAGAGAGAGACAGGGAGAGAGCAGAGCCTGAGAGAGAGAGGGAGAGAGAGAGCAGTGCCTGAAAGTGAGCAATGAGAAAGCATGACCTGAGAGAGAGAGAGAGAGAGATCAGAACGTGAGAGAGAGAGAGAGTGCAGGGCCTGACAGAGAGCAGTGAGAGAGCAGGGGCCTGAGAGAGAGAGAGAGCAGGGCCTAGAGAGAGAGAGAGATAGAGAGAGCAGAGCCTGAGATAGAGGGAGCAGGACCTGAGAGAGAGAGAGAGAGAGAGCAGAGCCTGAGAGAGAGAGAGAGAGCAGGACCTGAGAAAAAGAGCAATGAGAGAGCATGGCCTGAGAGAGAGAGAGTGAGATAGAGCATGGACTGAGAGAGAGTAATGAGAGAGCAGGGCCTGAGAGAGAGAGAGAGCAGGGCCTGAGAGAGAGACAGAAAGAGAGAGCAGGGCCTGAGAGAGAGCAGTGAGCGAACAGTGCCTGAGAGAAAGAGCAGTGAGAGAGCACCGCCTGAGAGAAAGAGCAGTGAGAGAGGGAGCAGGCCCGAGAGAGATAGAGAGAGAGCAGAGCCTGTGAGAGAGAAAGAGAATGCAGGACCTGAGAGAGCAGGAGAGAAAGAGAAAGCAGGGCCTGAGAGAGAGAAAGAGAGAGAGAGAGCACGGCCTGAGAGAGAGAAAAGAGAGAGAGAGAGCACGGCCTGAGAGAGAGCAGTGAGAGATCAGGGCCTGAGGGAAAGAGCAGTGAGAGAGCACCGCCTGAGAGAAAGAGCAGTGAGAGAGAGAGCAGGGCCCGAGAGAGATAGAGAGAGAGCAGAGCCTGTGAGAGAGAAAGAGAATGCAGGACCTGAGAGAGCAGGAGAGAAAGAGAAAGCAGGGCCTGAGAGAGAGAAAGAGAGCACGGCCCTGAGAGAGAGCAGTGAGAGATCAGGGCCTGAGGGAAAGAGCAGAGATAGAGCAGGGCCTGAAAGAAAGAGAGAGAGAGAGAGAGTGCAAGGCCTGTGAGAGAGAGAGAGAGCATGGCCTGAGGGGGAGAGAGAGAATGCAGAGCCTGAGAGAGCAGTGAGAGATCAGGGCCTGAGAAAGAGAGAGAGAGAGAGAGAGCAGGGGCCTGAGAGAAAGAGAGAATGCAGGGCCTGAGAGAGAGAGAGAGAGAGAGAGAGAGAGTATGAGAGAGAGAGAGCAGGGCCTGAGAGAGAGAGAGAGAGAGAGAGAGAGCAGGGCCTGAGAGAGAGAGAGAGAGAGAGTGAGAGAGAGAGAGCAGGGCCTGAGAGAGAGAGAGTGAGAGAGAGAGAGCAGGGCCTGAGAGAGAGAGAGAGAGAGAGAGAGGGAGAGAGCAAGGCCTGAGAGAGAGAGAGAGAGAGAGAGAGCAGGGCCTGAGAGAGAGAGAGAGAGAGAGCAGGGCCTGAGAGAGAGAGAGAGAGAGAGAGCAGGGCCTGAGAGAGAGAGAGAGAGAGAGAGAGAGAGAGAGAGAGAGAGCAGGGCCCTGAGAGAGAGAGAGAGAGAGAGAGAGAGAGAGAGAGCAGGGCCTGAGAGAGAGAGAGAGAGAGAGCAGGGCCTGAGAGAGAGAGAGAGAGAGAGAGAGAGAGCAGGGCCTGAGAGAGAGAGAGAGAGAGAGAGAGAGAGAGCAGGGCCTGAGAGAGAGAGAGAGAGAGAGAGAGAGCAGGGCCTGAGAGAGAGGCTGGCAGGAGACCCAGCGGAGAGGCGAGAAAGAGCCAGAGCGAAGCGAGCAGAAGAACAAGAGCTTAACAGAGGCGAGTAGTGCTGGAGAGAAGAGACTAAGAGCTGTGCTCGCTAGAATGAGCTAAAATACCATCAACCACTCTGAACAACATACACAACTCTTCTACCCCAGCCTTCAATACATCCAAACTGTGTTCTAAATGTCTGGTGTTACACATGAGTATCAATAGTAATTGTCCATTGTGCAATTCCTGGCAGGCTTTTAATTACAATGGAAGATTGTCCTAAATAGAAGTGATTAGTTCTAACTTCCTGCATTTTGTTAGATTGTTGGGATAACAGATGTCAGCCAGACGACTGCAAACAACAAGAGATGTTTACACAGAACTAAATGTGCAATTGAGGCAAAATATATCCACTTAGCCAAAGTAAATAGCTGGAACACAAATCAAGCAGGTAAAATATATTCGGGATTTTCAACATATATCCACTTAATAGAAATTGTTCCCTTAGATGTACACCTGTGCAGTAAGTGGATCAAACTGTAAATGTTTACTGGAAGGTAACTGTAATTGTAATGACCTTTAACCTTCCTGTAAAACAAAAAAAGGTTTCCCGGATTAGAAAGGAGTTTGTTTTACAAAATTTAAATTGACTGCTATGTATGAATCTGTGGAGTCACCTGTTGTTAATGAATAACCAAATGGAACTATATGATGAGGGATTACTATACTCTGCACATTTGAGGAGTTTACAAATAGGAAATGTAATTTTACAACAAGTGTCCATGGGAAATTTCAGTAAATTGGCAAAACCAAAACTGTGCAGAGAAAATGGGCTTGAATTTTTTGGGCGTTAAACAATCCTCTAGGTCAGCAATACAGCAAGCAGGAAGCACAAGGTCACAGGAGCCAGAAATACGCCATTTGCCATATTAGTAAATGCCAGAAAAATATAGCGTGTAGTGCCCATGCATGAAACGGGTGATAGGCCCTTTGCAGGTGCAAATAAGGGCCAAATAAATGCCTGCTTGAGGCCCCAAATGCAAGATTGTGTCGTCCTGAGACAGCCAGCGCCAGCTTGACTTGGGAAAACTAGGCCTACGTGTGGCCTAACAGATGCTCCTCAAAGGGACCATAAAGGGTCCATTTTTAGGCTGCAACCAACCAGGTAAGGTTTCAAAATATACATACCTGAATATGGAGCAGGGTGGAGTAGGAGCACTCCTGCCAACTCCACATTCAAAGAACGTGGGCCACCACTTGTTGGAGGTGACCTTGCCTTGGTACCCTAATACTAAAAGCAAAATACTGCGGATGCTGGAAATCTGAAATAAAAGAAGAAAATGCTGGAAATACTCAGCAGGTCAGGTAGCATCTGTGGAGAGAGAAACAGAGTCAATATTTCAGGTTGATGAACTTTTGTGAGTAAAGTCAATGACCTGAAACGTTAGGCTGTAAGTAAAAGTAAGTAAACAAAATGCAATCTAAAATGGTGCAATCCATCAGAGGAAGGATCCAATGAAATTAGACAAGGGCATCTTCAGACAGGCAGAGACGGATACTTTCAACATCAGTTGTGGCAGCCTCTCGAGAACTCTTTTCCTGCACTCCCTCCCCCCCGCCCACACCATCTCATGTCACCAATGTTCCCACTTGTTCCCACAAGGCCATGCAGCAGCCTGAAAGGTACCATGCAGGCCTTGTTCCGTGATAAATACCACATGTGCATGGCCGTGCAAAAAAATTTAAAGGGACCGTGCACTGAAAAGACTGGCCAAACACAGCAACTTAATTTTAAAGGGAACATTGCATGGCACTTGTCCTTTAAATATGCATTCGCTTTTCTACTTGCTGAAGACCCAAAGTGGATGGATCTTAACATAGTCCAATCGTGTAAAACAAGCAAAATCAAATCAAAAGACCATTTTACATCGAATCCTGCAGCACTTGTGGAGGCCGTTTGGCCCATCATGCTTGTACCAGCTCTTTGAAAGAGCTATCCAGTTAGTGCACTGCTCCTTCTCCATAGCCCTGCAAATCTTTTCCCTTCAAGTATGTATCCAATTTCATTGAAGTCAGCAGGAAAAAAATCGAGGAGGGATGTGAAATGGGCTGCTGAATTGCGATCATCCATTGTACATTACCACATAAAGTCAACATCTACTCCAAAGGTTCAGTAAGTGTATTCCTGGTGACTGCACACGATCCAATTTTTCTTAATATTAAAGGCTGCACATGAGACTCTATCACACTAGTGCAAAATTAGGCTGGTGTTATACTTACGAATGTACAGTTGTGGTAACTTTGCAACTTATAATGGAGTTTGTATTGATGACTGTATTGTTCATTCCCGCCACAGTTGCCATATTGTCAGCAAACAGCGCTTGATTCATTTATTATTATTCAAAGCAACCACAGCCATTTGGTTGACAGAGAACAGTTATGGCCTGAAAGATTACACCTGCTATATCTTGTAATTTTATTAATGTTTTCATTCCCTCCAGATACTGCAATATTGCGTGTAATATATCACCTCTACGCTCGCTGGGAGCTGAGTGCTTACAGGTCATTCAGCAAGCGGTACTTTCATTTCTGCCCACAGTCTGACAGAAGAGTAATATCTAGCAGGCAGAACCGCAGGCACTGATATTAATGTGAGGACCTATGCAGTAAAAGTAAAAGCTGTCTGCTTAATTAAATTACACCCATCAGAGGCCCTGAGTTTACAATGCTTTGAACTCTGAGACACCGAACAAATGACATAGCCACAGAGTATGAAGAATTTGCTTTTGACAATATATCCCCGTTGTCCTGAGGGGTTACTTTGAGGCTGTGGCGTTCACAGGGAACTTGCTTTATTTTTAAAGTTATTTGGCTGGATTCATGGTGCATTGAGTGACATGTTGCTTTAAATTGATTTAGTAACAATACTCCAACAGGGGAGTTTTTTGGCTGGTGATGGAGGTTATTTTCCCCCTTCATGTTCTCCCCTTACCTCTCCTGTTTTGTTTTCCTCCTGTTTTCCCACCATTGGTGGCCATGCTTCCAGCTGTCAGGGCCCTAAGCTCTGGAATTCCCTCCGTAAACCTCTCCATCTCTCTTCTCCTTTAAGACACTCTTGAAAACCTATCTCTTTGACCAAGCTTTTCGTCACATATCCTAATGTCTGCTTCTTTGGCTCAGTATCAATTTTAATCTAATTTATGCTCCTGTGAAGTGCCTTGAGATGTTTTACTACGTTGAAGGGTGCTATACAAATGAAAGTTGTTGTTGAAAGAGACTCACTCTGGATTAGAGGGACAGATGGTCCTTCAGTAACCAACCCAAGTGGTCATCTTTCCTGTGTTAGCTGAGACACTAACGCACGCATTTTTTGAACATTGTTATTATAATGTAAGAAAAACATATGAACGGGGTAGGCCATTTAGCCCCTCGAGTCTGTTCCACCATGCAAGGAGATCATGGCTGGTCTGTGACCTAACTCTACATACCCACCTTTGCCCCATATCCCTTAATATGTTCGATTAACAGAAATCTATCAACCTCAGATTTAAAATTAACAATTGACCTAGCAGTAACAGTCATTTGCAGAAGATACTTCCAAACTTCTACCATACTTTGCACATAAAAGTGTTTCCTAATTTCACTCCAGGGTCCTGGCTCTAATTGCTGAACCTTCAGAGTTGAATCTTATTCAACCTTGGGTCCATCATAGCTAAGATTGATTTCTAACATGAATATCTTGATGGCAATCAGGAGCAGGAACATGATCAAGCTGCCTTCATCCCCCAACACCTCCCACTCCCCACTACCTGTCCAGGTACACTGAAGTCAATTGTAGCATCTGCCCCACTCCCCTGACGGAGATCACTGAGCTCAGCAAAGCCCATAGATCAAAACGAGGTGGCCCTGCGCAAAACACTTCAGCACATTATCTATGCTGACACTTCTGTGCAGTACTAAGGGAGTGCTGCATAGTTGGAGGAGCTGCCTCTAGATGAGACGTTAAACCTATTTGCTTGCTCAGGTGAACGTAAAAGATCCCATGGGACTATTTGGAGAAAAACAGTGGAGGTCCTCTAGTGTCCTAGCCAAAATGCATCCCTCAACCAGCATCACTAAAATAGACCAGGGTAGAGTTTCTGCAAGGGTTCTCCTAATCTGCTGAAGGAACTTAGACAGAAACAGTACGAAAGGCATTCTGTACTGTTTCTCTAGGTTTAGCGCCAATCATCTACCGAACAAATGGCAGGTCATTGAACTCATTGCTGCTTGTAGGACTTTACTATGTGTAAACTGGCTGCCATGTTTACATACATTACAACAGTGACTAAACTTCTAAAGTATTTCATTAGCTGCAAAGTGCTTTGGGACATTCTAAGGATGTGAAAGGCGTACAGAAATACAAGAGCTTCCTTAGTAATTAAAATAATTGCTTGCTGTCTTATACTTCTAATGCTACACCCCAGTACATTTTTGGTCACAAATCTATGTGACTGCAAAACAATGAAACTGAACAATTCCTCGCCACATTTGGCAGTGATGGTACCAAGTGCAGCAGGGTCAGACGTCATAATAAAAGCAAAATACTGCAGATGCTGGAAATCTGCAATAAAACCAGAAAGTGCTGGAAATACTCAGCACGTCAGGCAGCATCTGTGGAGAGAGAAACAGAAAGGTTACAGACCTGAAACGTTAACTCCGTTTCTCTCTCCACAGATGCTGCCGGACCTGCTGCGTATTTCCAGCACTTTCTGGTTTTATTAGGGTCAGACATAACATTGCAGTGACGTCATTAAAGAAGCCCCAATCATATTGTGGCACCCAGACAGACTGTCTTCCATATCTGACACTATCCTTAGATGATCTGTTTGAATAAGCAACATCACTAAAATAGAGTGGAATTTGACAGCAGTTTACTTTTACGTTGTGGAAAGGTTTAAAGGCAGCTCTTACTTTCTTGGCGCTTTTTCGACAACGACAGAGAGGAGTCTTTCATCCTCTTCATGTGGCCTGGATTTGAACCCATACTGTACATGAGCATCCGATCCAATTTTTGGTGGGGTTGGGCTGGGGGTGGGGGTTGAGGTAGGATTTAAATTATGATACAACGCAAAAGCAGTACAGTAATGTGGTTTTCTGACAATCTCCAGTTCTTGTTGTTAAATATAGCAAGTGAGCAGCTCTTTCAAATATGTTATTATTCTTTGAAAGATAATAAAAGGCTAATAATACAGGATGAAAATTTGTCACATTTATACAAAGAAAGTCCTCCAGTCATAAAATGATATAGGATCCCAAAACCTTTAATTAAAAGTGATCTCATCCAAATATAATCTATTTCTGGAAATTACAGCTTGCAGTATTGCTCTATCTAGTCAGATGACACGTACAGCCAACTTCAAATAAAAGCAAAATACAAAGAACACCTGAAGTAGTCAATTCGCCTCTTCTCTCCTCAAGGCACTGGCTGGCTCCTCGGTTGCAGTTGGCACCAGTCAGACGACTATTATTCAGTGTGAACCTTTATTGTGAGAATCAACAGGATATTAGACTTTCGGGCCATTATAGTCAAGACCAAGCCTATGCTCACCCAGCATTCATGGAATAGAGGTCACTGCATAGTGATCAAAAACAGGAGACCTGATCAATTTTCCCCTGCTTAATCTGCCGTGCTGAGGCCAAGATGCAATGCCCTATCACTGCCCCAGCTAAGATCAGCTACTTGAATACAGAATACATGTGACCTTCTGCATGGGTCAGTTCCTCATTGTCTAAATGATCCAGTTGACATTTTTAGGAGGTCATTAGCATGGTGGTTAGGGGTGTGTCTATAGACGTTTTCTATATGGACTTTGAGAAGTCATCGAATAAGATACTGCACAAGAGAGTATTAGGAAAAATGAGAGCACGTGGAATTGGAGGTAACCCTAACCTCAAAGTATTCAAAAAGAATAATCATCTAAGATCCTAGAATACCCATGGAGCTCATTGTAAAGTAATGCATGGGTTCCCCATTATTTCAGATGATAACCGCTTGACTCCTCAGAATATGGATTATGTGATCCAAACAGAATGTGTTTTACAGCTTCACAACTGTCACACACCTTAGTACATGGCAGCTGGAACTCCAAGGGGTTGGAATACAAAGGCGTTGAAAAAGTTGTATAAAGCTCTGATTCGACCCCATTTGGAGTACTGTGTTCAGTTCTGGGCAAGTCAAGTGTGGAACCCTAAATAACAGAATAACTGTTCACAGAATTGAACTCAATCAAACATACCGATATCAAAATAGTGCATTGTCGATCAATTCATCTTAATGGCCATCAAATGCTTTGAAACACAGAGAGCAATGTAGGTCCATTTGATTTAACTTGACTTTATTTTGATTGCACAAAACACTTGCAGATTTTGAGGGTGTTGTATTTCCCTAATACTTGAGGCAGTTTTAGGCAAGTGTCTGGTATCAGTGCCAACTTTGCAGGGCTCTGCTCCTCTCTGCCTATGGAGCCTCACCTGACAGTGTGGGTCACAAAATGAGGCTTGACAGCCTTAGGAAGGAAAAATTGGCTTTGGAGTGGGTGTGGCATAGATTCACGAGAATGATACCAGAGCCACAAGGATATTATGAGGCTTGCATAGACAAAGCTTGTATTCCCTCAAGTATAGAAGATTAAAGGGGTGATCTAATTGAGGTGTTTAAGATGATTAAAGGATTTGATAGGGTAGCTCGAAATACACAATTTCCTCTGGTGGGAAACTGCAGAACAAAGGGTCATAAGCTTAAAATGAGAGCCAGGCCATTCAGGGTTGATGCCAGAAAGCACTTCTTCACACAAAGGATAGTGGAAATCTGGAACTCTCTCCCCAAAAAACTCTTGAGGTTTGGGGTCAATTGAAAATTTTAAAACAGAAATTGATAGATTTTTGTTAGGCAAGGCCATTAAGGAAAATGGAACCAAGATGGAGTTAAGGTACAGATCAGCCATGATCTAATTGAATGGCGGACCAGGTTCAAGGGGCTGAATGGCCTACTCCTGTTGCTATGTTCCTACGGGAGTTGGGCGGCACAGTGGCGCAGTGGTTAGCACCGCAGCCTCACAGCTCCAGCGACCCGGGTTCAATTCTGGGTACTGCCTGTGTGGAGTTTGCAAGTTCTCCCTGTGTCTGCGTGGGTTTCCTCCGGGTGCTCCGGTTTCCTCCCACATGCCAAAGACTTGCTGGTTGATAGGTTAATTGGCCATTATAAATTGCCCCTAGTATAGGTAGGTGGTAGGGAAATATAGGGACAGGTGGGGATGTGATAGGAATATGGGATTAGTGTAGGATTAGTATAAATGGGTGGTTGATGGTTGGCACAGACTCGGTGGGCCGAAGGGCCTGTTTCAGTGCTGTATCTCTAAACTAAACTAAATGTATTGTTATAGTATACCTATTGTTTGACCCCGACAGGGTTTGACAGTCACTGCTCCTCTCCACATAACTGTTCTATTGTTTAATTCCTAAAATGTTTTCATCTGTCATGGAAGTAACTATATAATGCATGTGGATATATGTTGTTGCAATGCTGCACAATCTAAAGCAGCTACTTACGACCAAAGCGATTGCAAACTTCTTTTCCATCCCTCACAAGGTCCTTTCAGAGCCCTAATATTTTGGTAGTATTTAAATGCTCCCAAACACCAGAAATGTAGCTAGATATGTCAGTTCAGAAAGTAGTCCATCTGTGGGTTATATTAAGAGGCTTTAAACCCATACAACACACTGGCTTCTTGGGTGCCACCTTTTAAGTAACTTCAAAACAAAGAGCTTACAGATCCCACAGATGGAAACAGTTTTGATTGCGACCCCCAGCACACAGTGAACTAAAACCATTAAAATTCCAGTGGCTTTCAAACGTGCCTGAGAAGGAAAAAAAATAGTAATAGACACACTGTTTAAATATTCTGAAAAATGACACAAGTTTGGTGTGCCAGGACTGTGACCTCCGACCCTTGGCATCAGCTCGTGTAACAGATGGTGTTGATGTTATGACTCCTGAGGGTTCGGAGGTCAGCAAAGCTGAAAGTGCGAATTGCCTGCTGCCTGTCGGTTGTGCCTAGGCAGATCCTTCTGTCTTTATTAGAGGGTTTCGCAATCCGTCAGAGTCCTAATGCTCCCAGAGCTCTACAGGTGGATCTGTTTTCCATATTGCTAGACCTCATTAGTGCTGCACAGGATTGCACAATCAGAGCTACGTGTTACTTACATCAGGCACCAAATACTTGACTGCAAAAGCTCCTTGCTACAAAAAAACAGCCCCAAGAAACCACTGCCAAATTTCAGAGTTCTTCACGGTCACTGACATCACACTGATAAATAATGGTTATTATCTTTAATAGTAGTAAACAATTCATCTGCAAGCTATTAACCGTCTAATGCTATCAGGGGCTGTGTGGAACTGCTTCAGTCAGCCTGCCACATTAACCCTTTGCAAGACTTATATGTAAATCACTGCATTGCCAACTTGAAACTGTTTACATCTCCTCGTGCCCACACACCCATTAAACCATTTGGCAGTTGACATTCTTTGATGAAGAAACATTATTTTAATGAACTTGTTCCTTAAGGTATTATTTCACTTACTATCTGCAGTTTAAAAAAAATAATCGTAGTAACCATAGAACCATAGAAAGGTTACAGCCACAGAAAGAGGTCTTTCAACCCATCGTATCTGAGCCGCTAAAACACTAGCCGCCCAATCTACTCCTTCCAGCAACTGGTCCATAGCCTTGCAGGTTACAGCACTTGAGGTGCAGGTCCAGGTACCTTTTAAATGAGTTGAGGATTTCTGCCTCCACCACCGTTAATGGCAGTGAATTCCAAACACCCACAATACTCTAGGTGAAAAAGATTTTCCTCATATCCCCTCTAATCCTTCTACCAATCATCAATCTGTGCCCCCTGGTAATTGACCTCTCCGATTAGGGAAACAGGCCCTTCCTGTCTACTCTATCTAAGCCCCTCATAATTATGTACACCTCAATTAAGTCACCCCTCAGCCTCCTCTGTTCTAAGGAAAACAACCCTAGCCGATCCAATCTTTCCTCATAGCTGCAACTTTCAAGCCCTGGTAACATTCTTGTAAATCTCTTCTGTACTCTCTCCAGAGCAATTATGTCCTTCCTGTAATGGGGTGACCAGAACAGCACGCAATACTCCAGCTGTGGCCTAACCAACATTTTATACAGCTCCAGCATTACATCCCTGCTCTTGTATTCTATACCTTTGCCAATAAAGGAAAGAATTCCATACGCCTTCTTCGCCACTCTATCTAACTGTCCTGCCACCTTCAGGGACCTGCAGACATGCACTCCAAGATCTCTCACTTCCTCGACCCTTTTCAATATCCTCCCGTTTATTGTGTATTCCCTCGCTTTATTTGCCCTCCCTAAATACATTACCTCACACTTCTGCGGATTGAATTCCATTTGCCACTTTTCCGCCCACTTAACCAAACCACTGACATCTTTCTGGAGTCTACAGCTATCCTCTTCACTATCAACTGCACGGCCAATTTTTGTTTCATCTGTAAATTTCCCAATTATGCCTCCCACATTTAAGCCCAAATCATTAATATATAACACAAACAGCAAGGGACCCAACACTGAGCCCTATGGAACACCACTGGAAACTGCCTTCCATTCTCAAAAACATCCATTGACCATTACCCTTTGTTTCCTGTCACTGAGCCAATTTTGGATCCAACTCACCACATTCCCCTGTAGCCCATGGGCTTTTACTTTTCTGACCAGTCTGCCATGTGGGACCTTGTCAAAAGTGTTACTAAAATCTAGGTAGACAACATCCACTGCACTACCCTCATCAATCCTCCTTGTTACTTGCTCAAAAAATTCAAATAAGTTAGTAAGTCAAGAACTTCCCTTGACAAATCCATGCTGACTATTCCTGATTAATCTGTGTCTTTCTAAGTGACAGTGTATCCCATCTCTCAGAATTGATTCTAATAATTTTCCCATCACTGAGATCAGACTGATTGGCTTACAATTATTTGGCCTATCCCTCGCACACTTTTTAAACAATGGCACAACGTTCACAGATCTCCAATCCTCTGGTACCTCATCTGTATCTAGTGAGGATTTGAAGAATATCCTCAAAGCATCCGCTATTTCCTCCCAGGCTTCCTTTAACAGCCTGGGATACAATCCATCTGGCCCTGGTGATTTATCCATTTTCAAAGATGTCACACCCCTCTAGTACTTTCTCTCATTAAGCTTATCGTATCTAATATTTCACACTCCTCCTCTTTTACTACAATGACTTTATCATCCCTCTCCTTTGTGAAGACAGAGACAAAGTACTCATTAAGAACCCTGCCCACATCTTCTGCATCCACGCATAAGTTACCTTGTATATCTCTGATAGGCCCTACCCTTTCCTTAATTATCCTCTTGCTCTTAATGTACTGATAAAATATCTTTGGGTTTTCCTTGATTTTACCTGCCAATAATTTTTCATGTTCTTTCTTTGCTTTCCTAATTTCCTTTTTTACTTCACCCCTGCACTTTCTGTACTCCTCCAGGTTTTTTAAAGTATTAAGATTTTTGTAACTGTCATAAGTTTTCTTTTTCTGCTTTTTCTGACTCTTTATGCTTCTAGATAACCAGGGAGCTCTAGGTTTGGCAATACCACTCTTTCTCTTTGTGGGGACATGTCTACACTGTGCTTGTAGAATCTCGCTTTTGAATGCTTCCCACTGGTTTGCCACTGATTTTCCTTCAAGTAGCTGCATCTGGTTCACTTTTGCCATGTCATCTCTCAGCTTCGTAAAATTTGCCTTCCCCCAATTTAAAACTTTTACTCCTGTTCTATCTTTGTCCTTCTTCATAATAATGCTAAATCTAACAGTATTATGGTCACAATGTAATAGAAACACAATGCAAAACATGTTGATTTTCATATGACGCCTTCTGACTAAAACTGCCTCGAATGTTTGGAAAACAAAACATCCTCAAAATCTGTAAATGTTTTATGCAATCAAACTAAAATCAAGTTATGAATCTACATTGGTCTCTGTGTTTTAAAGCAATTGATGGCTATTAAGATGAATTGATCAACAATGTACTGTTTAGCTATCGGTCCTGTTTGATTGAGTTCAATTCTGTGAATAGCTATTCTGTTTTTTAGGGTTTGACACATGACTTAATCAGGTGTCAAGTTATCAGGGCCTACTTTTCCAGGCTCTGCTCCTCTCTGGCAATGGAGCCTCACTTAACAGAAGCGTGGCACGCAAAATGAGGCTTAAAGTATTAACACCCCTTCTTGTGGCCCAGGAATGTCACCTCACACCTCATCATATGGAGCAGTGTCCCATTCCAATAGTAACACCAGTTTCCCTTTTAACTATTTAATTGCAGAAAACTAATAAAATACACCTCTCCTGTAATGTGGAGTCATGGTCTGCTCCCCTCATATAAAGCAGGGAGCCCCTATCTGCCTCCATCCCCTAATGTGGGGTTCCGCTGTCTACTCCCATCCTATAATGTGGGGTCACGATCTGCCCCCCTCATAGAATGTGGGAAGTCACTTTGAGGCCTTTATTCATTATCTTGCATTGTCTATTGTTGCAAAAGTCTAGAATTTTCAACAGGTCACTACAGAAGTTACTCAGTTAACTGTGTTTTTGTCGTCCAGCATCTAAATTATCTTGTGAGGAAAGGATGAGGAGAGTGATAGGATTTGGGTCACCTTGCCCAATAATCTCACTGAAAATTAATTTCTGGATCTTGGCAACTCCATGCTATTCAGCAAGTAAGAATGTGACACAGGGGAATTAAGACAAGAGAGAATGGAGAATTAGTAATGGTGACCAAAATAACAAAGAGAGAAAGAAACAGAAACCAAGGAGTGGCGGAAGGAGGGTGGAATTGTAACTCTCTCTGCCTGGGAGCCAAGCTGAAGCAACTCAGTAATTGATGGGATGGAAGGAGGCTCTTCTTGGTAAGTGTGGGAACTTGTGGCATCAAGAGGAGCAAGATTGCTCTTGCAGGCTTCCTGAGGAAAATTCCAGCCTTCCCTGTCCTGGGTTCCTCCCACTGCCCACCTGGGAGACCCTCCTAAATATGGTCTTCTCTTAGCGCCAGTGGGCCACCCGAACTTCATGACCCACCCACCAGGAAGCAGACCAGTGGCATGTGGATGAGGCTGAGGAATTAAAGTGCCTCAGGAATCCTTAAGTCTGAAATTACTGACAGCAGGTAGGTTTTGTAATCAACCTTTCCTTCCCTGCCCACCCATAACTCACCATGGGTTAAACTCCACCCCCAGGTCTAAGAAAGAAAGGAAATGAGAGGTAAATACAATGTGTGCTGTTCAAAATGAAATAAAGCTCTAAAAGTATGTAAACTAACAAAAGAAGACAGAAAGAACACATGGTGAGAAAATGAAGGCAGGAGTGTTTTTAAGAGCCTGCAATGACTTCAGCCAAGTTGTCGGATGGAGAATGACAAAAGGCTTTCAAATTAAGGTAGCAACAAAAATGATTGGAAACATGTCTACAAAAACAGCATTTCTGCTGATTACAGCCTACAGAACCTCATAAAGGAAGAAGTTGGATTTATATACTCCCTTTCACCACCCCCAGGTGTCCCAAAGTGCTTTACACCCAATTACATACTTTTGAAGTGTAGTCACTGTTATAATGTAATAAAGGCAGCAGCCAATTTGCACACAGGGAGGTTCCACAATCAGCAAAGAGATAATGGCCAGATAATCCATTCTAGTGATGTTGGCTCAGGGCTAAATATTGGCCAGGACACCAGGGAGAACTCCCCTGCTCTTCTTCGCAATAGTGCCACGGGATCTTTTACAGCTGAGAAAGCAGACAAGGCCTCGGTTTAATATCTCATCTAAATGATGGCATCTCCAACAGTGCAGCCCTCCCTCGGTGCTGCACTGAATGTTACCATAGATTATGTGCTCAATTCTCTTTGTGGGTCAAAAGACAATATACAAAATATTAGTTCCATCTATAGGTAAAACAGCCACATATTCATTCTTACACAGCCTTCAAAAAACCCTAATGTTAGTCTTAACAGAGATAGAAGAATTCAGGAGAGCTGCATCACTTTTTGTCCTCTGTGCCTTTCTGGTCTATTTCGACAGACAGATGGTTCCGCCACACTCATCATTAGCATTGGTGGCTTCTCTAAGTTGACAGTATGGTAACGTAAAGACAGGAAAAAAAACTCCTATCTCATCAAACTGAAGATTGCCTTTCCCAACTGAAGCCAAGTGTAGAGTTCCATTGCCAATCTCAGCTAACACAGACCAGGCATTCAATGCGGTTCAATGAGAGTTTGAATGGCCCAATGCCAGACCAGTTAAGTGCATTTACCAACTCAACTATTGGGTACACTTGTGCTGTGTTTCAGGAAAACAATTAAAACCATATATTCCAGAGCGTGGTGCAGTGGTCAGTGTGTTGGTGGATAAGTGCTCTGTGCCGCAGCATGCTTAAGAGAGGTTTACTGCCCCTTCATCTGCTGTGTTTCTGATCTCAAGGAGTGGACCACATACCACCAGTCTGCAGGAAGGGTAATTGATGCCAGGCTACATCCTTGGCAGCTGGTTCAGAGAGATTTTGGCAGCAGACTGGGTAAAGGTTGCCAGCCACTTGCAGCTGCAGTCAACACAAGTTCCTGGAAACGCGAATGGAACTGGGGAAGGAAAAAAAGGAGCAATTAAAAAACATAAACATTTAAACTACTAAAGTGGAATCTTCGGTCAGGCAGGGATTCCACTCTCCACAAGAACTGATCTGCCAATTTTCTGGGGTTGTTTATTCTATGCAGTATCATGTCCTCCAGTTATGGTGGGTGGTAGAATGCAGTTGGCCAGCAACAGCCTAATAAACCTTTACAACAAATGCACATTTTCAGAAATGTGCATTGGATTTTTGTCCCTTTATCTTTAAAATCTGCAGCTTCAGATGTGCATAGCAATGATGGATGCACACCTAGGTCAAACAGACTCTCCATGTACCCAAAGTTACTGCGGTGAAAATGAAAGAAAATATTTTGGATCATGTACTTATACCATTTGCATATTATTACAATATGTCTGCCCATATATGGAAAGCCAGAAAGAAGTGGAGACTCAGCAGAGCAGTACTTAGGGAATTAATCCCCCCACTTCTCCTCCAACACGTCTGCTCAATGGATTATGTTTTGCCAGCAGTGCGTTGGAGGAAATCACAATGAATTCAGTCAGTGACACAGTCAGATAGAACCCTGACAGCCCCTTGGAGGAAGTGGTGGAGGGGGAGAGGTAGAATTTGATGTCACCAGTATATATTCAGGTGGCTACCTTGGCTTAGTGGGTAGCAGTCTCACCTCTGAGTCAGAAGGTTGTGGGTTCAAGTCCAATTCCAGAGACTTAAGCAGAAAGTCCAGCATGATGCTTTGGTGCAGAACTGAGGGAGAGATTTTTTTAGAACATTAGAACATTACAGCGCAGTACAGGCCCTTCGGCCCTCGATGTTGCGCCGACATGTGAAACCATCTGACCTACACTATTCCATTTTCATCCATATGTCTATCAAATGACCACTTAAATGCCCTTAAAGTTGGCGAGTCTACTACTGTTGCAGGCAGGGCGTTTCACGCCCCTATTACTCTCTGAGTAAAGAAACTACCTCTCACATCTGTCCTATATCTATCACCCCTCAACTTAAAGCTATGTCCCCTCATGTTTGCCATCACCATCCGAGGAAAAAGACTCTCACTATCCACCCTATCTAACCCTCTGATTATCTTATATGTCTCTATTAAGTCACCTCTCCTCCTCCTTCTCTCCAACGAAAACAACCTCAAGTCCCTCTGCCTTTCCTCGTAAGACCTTCCCTCCATACCAGGCAACATCCTAGTAAATCTCCTCTGCACCCTTTCCAAAACTTCCACATCCTTCCTATAATGCGGTGACCAGAACTGCACGCAATACTCCAGGTGCGGCCTCACCAGAGTTTTGTACAGCTGCAGCATGACCTCGTGGCTCCGAAACTCGATCCCCCTACTAATAAAAGCTAACACACCATATGCCTTCTTAACAGCCCTATTAACCTGGGTAGCAACTTTCAGGGATTTATGTACCTGGACACCAAGATCTCTCTGTTCATCTACACTACCAAGAATCTTCCCATTAGCCCAGTACTCTGCATTCCTGTTACTCCTTCCAAAGTGAATCACCTCGCACTTTTCCGCATTAAACTCCATTTGCCATCTCTCAGCCCAGCTCTGCAGCCTATCTATGTCCCTCTGTACCCTACAACATCCTTCGGCACTATCCACAACTCCACCGACCTTCGTGTCATCCGTAAATTTACTAACCCACCCTTCTACACCCTCTTCCAGGTCATTTATAAAAATGACAAACAGCAGTGGCCCCAAAACAGATCCTTGCGGTACGCCACTAGTAACTAAACTCCAGGATGAACATTTGCCATCAACCACCACCCTCTGTCTTCTTTCAGCTAGCCAATTTCTGATCCAAAGCTCTAAATCACCTTCAACCCCATACTTCCGTATTTTCTGCAATAGCCTACCGTGGGGAACCTTATCAAACGCCTTACTGAAATCCATATACACCACATCCACTGCTTTACCCTCATCCACCTGTTTGGTCACCTTCTCGAAAAACTCAATAAGGTTTGTGAGGCACGACCTACCCTTCACAAAACCGTGCTGACTATCGCTAATGAACTTATTCTTTTCAAGATGATTATAAATCCTGTCTCTTATAACCTTTTCCAACATTTTACCCACAACCGAAGTAAGGATCACAGGTCTATAATTACCAGGGCTGTCTCTACTCCTTTCAGGTGAGGTATTAAACCAAGACCCCCCGTTTACCCTCTCAATGGATGTAACAGATCCTAATGCACTATTTGATAGATCTAAGATCCATTATTCAATATGACTAAAACAGATTGTCTGGCCATTGTTCAATTGCTGTGCATAAATTGTCTGTTACATTACAGCAGTGACTATACTTCATTTCATTGGCCATAAATCACTTTGAGATATCCTGAGGTTATGAAAGGTGCTATATAAATGAATTTCTTTATTGTAGAGGTTAACAGAATCTAAACCCAAAACAATATTTTTCAATACGACAGGAACTAGAGGACTGTGAGGGCAAATTTAGGACAAAGAATGGGGTGCATTTCTTTACACAGACTGTAGAGCAAATTAATTGGAATAGTGACAGAGACCAGGGTGATGGACTCATTTAAAATCACAGATAGGTGGTGTAACGGGAAGCCAGTGAGGTTGGTATCTGCGAGGATGAGGTCAAGTGGATTGAGTACCCACCTTGTGGCCATCCGATTGCAGAATCAGAGGTAGAGACAGCCCACAACAGTTACCAGTAAGTGAACCAGTAACACAGAATATGGAAAATTGGAGTTAACTTAGAAGTGGCCGTGTGTCAAATCGAGTTCTGTGAGTGGCACTATCAGGGAGGTGGGTGTCCATTTGGGTCCTCAAAATATGACTCCAAGTCCAGGATTACCTGCGAGATGTGACACAAGAGATTTACGAGTTCAATAATGCATTGATGAAGCAAGCACTGACAAAGTCACCAGTATTTAGAAACAGATAATTGCCAACACATTGCTCCTTGCTGTATTACCCTGCCGTTCATTTAAATCACACTTTAGGGCCCCAAATTCTTCTCAACAAAAAGCAAGAGAATTTCTGCATTCTCCAGTAATCAAAGACCATTAGTGAAGTCACAGGAATGCTCAGCTTTGAAATGTGCAATATCTGTAAATCCGATTTAGCCAGTGTATCGTTAAATACAATGGGAAAATAGGAATTCTCTCACTTTTCATTAAAAGGGAATGGAATGTCGCCCCCATTGTCTCTGTAGAGACTAGTCCTGAGTAACACGTTCCTTGAAAACAAATCAAATTCAAAACGCACATACTGCAGATGCCTACAGTCAGCAATGAGACATATGTCAGCAACATAATCATTCAACGTAAACCTGCTGTTTCATATTTGATGTCCCTTTTTACAAAACAAACCCTCTCCGAACAGACTTCCGAGGTCTCGATGGAGCACAAATCAAAAGCCAGAAAAATCCCCATCTAAGGAAAATTATCAGAGTGGGAGGGTGGGTTTAAGAATTCCTTAGTGTAAAAAAACAGATGAGAGAGAATTTGTCCCACAGAGTGTGAGACTGTGGTGATTAAAGGAGGAATACTTTTACCAGTGAAGCTTTTTCCTATGTAAACATTCAACAGTAGAGAGGTCAGTCTTGTAAATGAAGGCAAGAATGAATCAACACTCTCCCAGCTTTTAAAGGTCGAATAAAATCCTCCTACATTACAGGGTCAAAATAATCGTGCGTACAAACAACTTAAGGTAAGTTTCAGCTACACTCTTCACTATAGAAGCTTTCAGGTCACAGATGGTGAAAAGCAGTAAGATTTGGGCCTTGTCCATTTTAACCTTGGTTTTAGTGGACATGAATTTACAGCAAAATGCAATACTTGTGTAGGAATGAATTTAGGCTGTCAAATAGAAGAATTTCAATGTGATAAAGAATTTCAATGAGTGTCAAAGTTTGAAAGACTGGAATTCAGCCTGTACAAATGCAGCTCCATTCTCTGTATAATTAAATATTGCTTGTGAAACAGACATTTGAAAGAAAGAAAGAAAAACAATAAATGCTGGAAATACTCAGCAGGTCTGGCAGCATCTGTGGACAGTGTAACAAAGTTAACATTTCAGGTCAGTGACCCTTCATCTGAACTGGCAAATATTAGAAATGTAAAAGGTTTTAAGCAAGTAAAGCGTGGGTGGGGCAAGAGATAACAAAAGAGAAGGTGTTG
Source organism: Heterodontus francisci (assembly GCF_036365525.1). Taxonomy (NCBI): domain Eukaryota; kingdom Metazoa; phylum Chordata; class Chondrichthyes; order Heterodontiformes; family Heterodontidae; genus Heterodontus; species Heterodontus francisci. The sequence goes on from NC_090394.1 coordinate 67,167,776, forward strand.
CTAGGACGAGGTCACAGAGAATAGGTGACCAGAAGGTCATGGAGCAAAGGCAAACGGTATGTTAATGGTGTGCTGAAAGACTAAGCGTGAGTGCAGAGAGGGTGTTAATGGACAGAAAACTGAACAGCCTGGCCCCAAGCACAAACATGAAAAAAACAGTGGATAGGCACAGTAGAAACAAACTAAACAAACTAAAATAAAATAAGATCATAAGATCATAAGAACTAGGAGCAGGAGCAGGCCGTCCGGCCCCTCGAGCCTGCTCCGCCATTCAATAAGATCATGGCTGATCTTTTCGTGGACTCAGATCCACTTACCCGCACTCCCACCGTATCCCTTAATTCCTTTATTGTTCAAAAAGATATCTACCTTAGCTTTAAAGACGTTTACTGAAGAAGCGTCAACTACTTCACTGGGCAAGGAATTCCATAGATTAGCAACCCTCTGGGTGAAGAAGTTCCTTCTTAATTCAGTCCTAAATCTGCTCCCTCTAATCTTGAGGCTATGCCCTCTTGTCCTAGCTTCACCTGCCAGTGGAAACATCCTCTCTACTTGTATCTTATCTATTCCCTTCATGATTTTATATGTTTCTATAAGATCCCCCCTCATTCTTCTGAACTCCAATGAATATAATCCCAATCTACTCAGTCTCTCCTCATAAGCCAACCCCCTCAACTCCGGAATCAACCTAGTGAACCTCCTCTGCACCCTCTCCAGTGCCAGTATATCCTTTCTCAAGTAAGGAGACCAAAACTGCACACAGTACTCCAGGTGCGGCCTCACCAGTACCTTATACAGCTGCAACATAACCGCTCTGCTTTTAAACTCAATCCCTTTAGCAATGAAGGACAAAATTCCATTTGCCTTCCTAATTACTTGCTGTACCTGCAGACCAACCTTCTGCGATTCATGCACAAGGACACCCAGGTCCCTCTGCATAGCAGCATGCTGCAACTTTTTACCATTCAAGTAATAATCCTTTTTCCTGTTACTCCTACCGAAATGAATGACTTCACATTTATTAACATTGTATTCCATCTGCCAGACCTTTGCCCACTCACTCAATGTATCTATGTTCCTCTGCAAAGTTTCACAGTCATCTGCACACTTTGCTCTGCCACTCATCTTAGTGTCATCTGCAAACTTTGACACCCTACACGTGGTCCCCAACTCCAAATCATCTATATAAATTGTAAATAATTGCGGTCCCAACACCGATCCCTGATTGCCAACCAGAATAGCACTCATTTATCCCCACTCTCTGCTTCCTGTTAGTCAACCAATCCTCTATCCATGCTAATACTTTACCCCTGACGCCATGCATCCTTATCTTATGCAACAGCCTCTTGTGCGGCACCTTGTCGAAGGCCTTTTGGAAATCTAGGTACACCACATCCACTGGGTCCCCATTGTCCACCTTGCTCGTAATGTCATCATAGAATTCCAAAAGATTTGTCAAGCATGACCTGCCCTTCATGAACCCATGCTGCATCTGCCCAACGGGACAATTTCTATCGAGATGCCCTGCTATTTCTTCCTTGATAATAGACTCAAGCATCTTCCCCACATCAGAGGTTAAGCTAACCGGTCTATAATTCCCCATCTTTTGTCTACCTCCCTTTTTAAACAGTGGCGTCACATCTGCTGTTTTCCAATCAACTGGGACTACCCCAGAGTCCAGCGAATTTTGGAAAATTACCGTCAGTGCACCGGCTATTTTTCCCGCCATCTCTTTTAGTACCCTGGGATGCATTCCATCAGGGCCAGGAGATTTATCAATCCTTAGCTCCATTAGCTTGCCCAACACTACCTCTTCCGTAATAATGATTGTTCCCAGGTCCTCACCTACGTTCGTCTCTTTGTCAATTACTGGCATGTTATTAATGTCCTCCACTGAGAAGACTGATACAAAATACCTGTTCAATGCCTCGGCCATTTCATCATATCCCATAACTAAATTCCCCTTCTCATCCTCTAAAGGACCAACGTTTACTTTAGCCACTCTTTTTTGTTTTATATATTTATAGAAACTTTTGCTATCTGTCTATATTCTGTGCTAGTTTTTTCTCATGTTCCATCTTACTTTTCTTTATAGCTCTTTTTGTAGCTTTCTGTTGACCTTTAAAGTTTTCCCAATCTTCTAGTTTCATGCTGCTTTTGGCCACTTTGTATGCCTTCTCTTTCAATTTGATAGCCTCCCTTATTTCCTTAGACACCCATGGCAGATTACCCCTTTTCTTCCAGTCCTTCCTTTTCACTGGAATATACTTTTGCTGAGCACTTTGAAAAATTGCTTTGAAAGTCCTCCACTGCTCGTCAACTGTCCCACCGTAAAATCTTTGTTTCCAGTCCACTTTAGCCAAGTCCTCCCTCATTCTATTGTAGTCCCCCTTGTTCAAGCACAGGACCCTGGTATTGGATTTTATCTTCACACTCTCCATCTGTATTCTAAATTCAACCATACTGTGATCACTCCTTCCAAGAGGATCCCTAACCATGAGGTCATTAATTATTCCTGTCTCATTACACAGTACTAGATCTAGGATAGCTTGCTCCCTCGTCAGTTCCATTACATACTGTTCAAGAAAACTATCACGGATACACTCAACGAATTCCTCCTCAAGGCTACCCTGACTGAAATGGTTCGACCAATCTGCATGTAGATTAAAATCCCCCATGATAATTGCCGTACCATTTTTACAGGCATTAGTTATTTCTTTGTTTATTGCCCGCCCCAATGTGATGTTATTATTTGGTGGCCTATAGGCTACGCCTATCAATGACTTTTTCTTCTTAGAGTTTCTAATTTCCACCCAAATGGATTCAACCTCATTCTCCAAAGAACCTATATCATCTCTCAGCACCGCCCTGATGTCGTCCTTGAGTATCAGAGCTACACCACCTCCCTTACCTTCCTGTCTGTCCTTCCGAATAGTCTGGTACCCCTGGATATTTTACTCCCAGTCGTGACCAACCTGCAACCATGTCTCCGTAATGGCTACCAAATCATATTTATTCGCGATGATTTATGCCGTTAACTCATCAACCTTGTTACGAATGCTATGAGCATTCAGGTAAAGTGCCTTTATGCTAGCTTTCTTACCCTCATGATTCGCAACATCTCTAATAATAACTCCTGAGTTATCCTTCCTTTCTGCTTCTTTCATCGTCTGCCTTGAACTTAAACCCTCCTGCACACATGTTAGCCTGCTGCTCACCTTTTTATTTATCATACTCCCTGTCGTTTTCCCTTTCCCTTCCCCCCGAGTCACTAGTTTAAAGTCCTAGAGACCACCCTATTTATCCGTTTTGCTAGAACACTGGTTCCAGATCGGTTCAGGTGGAGACCGTCCCATCGGTACAGATCCCCCCGGTTCCAAAACTGATGCCAATGCCCCATGAAATGGAACCCCTCTTTCCCACACCACTCCCTTAGCCACGTGTTTATTTCCCTAATATTCTTATCCCTAAGCCAATTTGCACGTGGCTCGGGCAGTAATCCGGAGATTATGACCCTCGAGGACCTGTTCCTTAATAAACACATAATAAAGAAAAAATAACTAAGAATAAAAATAAAAAGGGGGGCCTGTCATGCTCTGAAATTATTGAACTTAGTGTTCAGTCTGGCAGGCTGTAGCGTGCCTAATCGGTAAATGAGATGCTGTTCCTAGAGCTTGCATTGATGTTCACTGGAACACTGCAGCAATCTCAGGATAGAGATGTGAGCATGAGAGCAGGGGGGTGGGATGTTGAAATGGTCAGCAACCGGAAGCTCAGGGTCCTGCTTGCAGACTGAGCGGAGGTGTTCCGCAAGGTGGTCACCCATTCTGCGTTTGGTCTCCCCAGTGTAGAGGAGACCACATTGTGAGTAGCGAATACAGTATACTACATTGAAAGAAGTACAAGTAAATTGCTGCTTCACCTGAAAGGAGTGTTTGGGGCCTTGGATAGTGAGGAAAGAGGAGGAAAATGGGCAGGTATTAAACCTCCCGCGATTGCAGGGGAAGGTGCTGTGGAAAGGGGACGAGGTGGTGGGGGTAATGGAGGAGTGGACCAGGGTGTCCCGGAGGGAATGATCCCTTCGGAATGCTGGCAGGGAAGGGGAGGGGAAAATGCGTTTAGTAGTGGCATCACGCTGGAGGTGGCGGAGGATGATCCTTTGGATGTGAAGGCTAGTGGGGTGGAAAGTGAGGACAAGGCGAACCCTGTCGCAGTTCTGGGAGGGAGGGGAAGGGGTGAGGGTAGATCAACGCAAGCTCTAGGAACAGCATCTCATTTACTGATTAGGCACGCTACAGCCTGCCGGACTGAACATTGTGTTCAATAATTTCAGAGCATGACGGGCCCCCCTTTTTAATTTTATTTTTAGTTATTTTTTTCTTATTTCTTTTTTATGTGTTTATTTTATTTTAGTTTGTTTAGTTTGTTTCTACTGTGCCTACCCACTGTTTTTTTCATGTTTGTGCTTGGGGTCAGGCTGTTCAGTTTTCTGTCCATTAACACCCTCTCTGTACTAATGCTTTGTCTTTCAACACACCATTAACATACCATTTACCTTTGCTCCATGACCTTCTGGTCAGTTATTCTCTGTGACCCTGTCCTATCAACACCTTCTCTTTTGTTATCTCTTGCCCTGCCCCTGCTTTACTTGCTTAAAACATTTTATATTTCTAATATTTGCCAGTTCTGATGAAGGGTCACTGACCTGAAACATTAACTCTGTTTCTCTCTCCACAGATGCTGCCAGACCTGCTGAGAATTTCCAGCATTTCTTGTTTTTATTTCCAATTTCCAGCATCTGCAGTATTTTGCTCTTATTACTTGAAAGAAAGAGGTAGCTCCAAACATTGCAAAGGCCATCCCAAACATCCCTACGATCCAATAGCCCCAATTCCTCAAACTCTCCCCTCTGCCATTTCCATGCATCCATCTCTGAATCCCTCTGGTTTTCTTTTCAATACCAAGTGTAAACAATAGACAGAAATAAAGCCCTTTAATTACTCAGCTCACATTATTGTCAGCTGTGGCTCAGTGGGTAATGCTCTCACCTCTGACGCACAAAGATGTGGATTCAGGACTTGAGCACAAAAATTGAGACTAACACTCCAGTGCAGTACTGAGGGATTGCTACTGCACTGCCAGAGGTACTATCCTTGGATGAGACATTAAACTGAGGCCCTCTCCAGTGGACGTAAAAGATCGAATGGCACTGTTTTGAAGAAGAGCAGGGGAGTTATACCCAGTGTCCTGGACAATATTTGCTCTTCAATCAATATCACAAATGCAGATTATCTGGTCATTATAACACTACTGTATGTGGGAGTTTGCTGTGCATAAATTGACTGCTGTGTTTCCTACATTACACGGTGATTACACTTCAAAAGTACCTCATTGACTGTAAAGTGGCAGCAGTGTGCAGCATCTATAAAATGCACTGCAGCAACTCACCAAGGCTCCTGGGACAGCACCTTCCAAACCCGTGACCTCTACCATCTAAGAGGACAAGGGCAACAGAAGCATGGGAACACCACCACTTGCAAGTTCCCCTCCAAGCCACACACCATCCCGACTTGGAACTATATCGCCGTTCCTTCACTGTCGCTGGGTCAAAATTCTAGAACTCCCTTCCTAACAGCTCTGTTGGTGTACCTACGTCCCAAGGACGGCAACGGTTCAAGAAGGCAGCTTACCACCTTCTCAAGGGCATTTAGGAATAGGCAATTAATACTGGCCTAGCCAGCGACTCCCACATCCCACGAACGAATCAAAAAAAAGTGTTTTGGGATGTCCTATGGTCATGAGAGATGCTATATAAATGCAAGTCTTTCTTTTTTTGTTAAACTAGCCACGGTAATTTTAGCAAAACCATGTCTTTAGCTGAGGGTCATCAACTATCTCAGTAGTATTTTGTACCAGTTCAAGCAGTCATTTTTCAGAACAAACAATTGCCAGGTCTATTGGCTCCATTGCTCTGGTTGCCAGAAATATACATGTTTGGGCTAAACAAATTTTTTCGAGCCAAAGATGTTTTGCTGATACAGCAAAGATGTATAAACAACACCTCAGCAGAATGTATGAAGTGAAAGTGCACAACACATATAAAGCCATTGGAGAGGGTGCAGCCAGTATTTAAGAATACAGAACACAAATGTCTATCCTCAGTAATGGGCCTTTACAAGTTGGACTATAAATTTGTACCAAACACTCATTTTACAAAGGTTCTGATAATTTATTCCATTTATAAAGGACTATGATTATTGGTGTTTACACAACTGGCACTCATTATTCGCCACTATCTCTACAACTTGATAGAGTAACATGCCACAAAGGTGCCATCTGATGTCTAATTTCTATATATTGTCCAAATCTAGGGGTGATAAATAATAAATCCACGAAGGAATTCAGGAGAAATTTCTTCACCCAGACAGCAGTTAGAATGTGAAACATGCTACCACATGGAGTAGTTGAGGCAAATAGTACAGACGTATTTTAGGGGAGGCTAAATAAGTACATACGAGAGAAAGAAATAGAAGGATATGCTGATAGGATAACAAAGTATTGTGGAAAGAGGTTCATATGGAACGTAAACACTGGCATAGACTAGTTAGTCCAAGTGACCTATTCCTCTGCTGTAAATGACACATAATTCTATGTAATATTTCCCCATGATGGCCTTGAAATTCCTGGGGCACAGCTCTGCATGTAAGTGTGGTGGAGCATAACTACCTCCTGCTCTTGTCCAAGGTTCAAGAAGCTTTCCCAACCTCTAGGAACAGGATCTCATGCCATCCAGGATTGATTACCTTACTTTACTGAAGCTTGGAGGCATTTGAGAAGCTTCAACAGCCTCACATCAGGTCTCATCTGGCATGGGTAGGCCTTTTAAGGGCATTAAGGGAGGAAGGGGCAGAAGCCTGAGAACTACAACTCCCCTACCTCACAACCCCCCTCCTTACCCACCAATGCCCCTTCCCTCTGCCAAAACCAGGTTAAAGGTCCAGTGAAAATGCGGCAGGATCCCAGCAGAGCCAGAATCCAGCCAATATTCCTGCCACTCCTCCCCAGCAGGCTTAAATACAACTTGTTGAACCAGGCGGAGGAGGGTTCTGGTGAATGGGCACTGGTTAGGTAGCTGTGCAAGGCAGAAGAATGTGCCTCGGTGACAGATGCAGGTGTGGAGGGGTTATACATCTATCGTGAAGGGGAGACAAGTGGTGCTGGAGAATTGGATCAGGGCATTTGAAGAGTCTGAACTGCAAGAGCGGAGACTGGAAGTTCGTAGTATCAGTTTACTTGGTTTTAATCCTCCTCTATGCTTCCCAGAGCCAGGCTGTTTTCAGCAACTGATGATGGCAGGCAACACACCCCTGGGACTTAGTCAATGCTGCTGAATAAATAGATTGTTATGACAAGAGAAGCCTGGGTCTCCTATGAGGAACTGTAGGTACAGAGGTCTGTCCTTCTAGTCTATGGCAGCTGATGCATTAGTGACACATGGTCACACCAAACCCTGTTCACACCTTGTCTGAATGTGATTCACCTATAATTAACCCCACAGATATTTCAGTGCATGAATGGCCTAACCTCATGCCTTCATCCATGAATCAATTCCCACAGGTGTTAACATTGCTCCAATCTTCTCCTGTGCCCTTATCCGCATTACACCTGCCCTTATATTTCCTTTTTTATTACTCAATTTCTACTTTACCTGTACTGTTAGAGGTGCCATCTTTCAGATAAGACTTTAAACCGAGGCCCCATCTGCCCACTCAGGTGGTCATTAAAGATGCCATGGCACTGTAAACTTGCAGGGTTATTGGAATCGAGCAGCGGAGCGGGACTGACTGAATAGCTCCGTGGAGAGCTGGCATGGACTCGATTCACTGAATGACCTCCTTCTGTGCCATATATGACTCTATTTGAAGAAGGGCAGAGGAGTTCTCCCCAGTGTACTGGCCAAAATTTATCCCTCAATCAGTATCACAAAGAATTGTTTACCTGTTCATTGTTGTATGTGGGAGCTTGCTGCGTGCAAATTGGCTGCCACATTTCCTACATTACGACACTGACAACAGTTCACAAACACCTCATTGGCTGTAAAGCACTTTGGGACGTCCTGAGGTTGTGAAAGATGCTGCACAAATGCAAGTGCTATCTTGACTTCACTTGCTTTCCTATTGATTTGGTTGTCTCATATCAAGGATGACTACATGATCATAGGTTCCTCAGGGCTTGTGGGGCATCTGCTGGTAATTAATGAGCCTGGAACTCTGATATGAGCCATTTTGAGAGCACAGACTGCTTACCACAAGTAGGGAGTGAGAAATCGCAGATATCAAACAGAGGCTGTACCATTTTACATCCCAGCTCTTGACATTCAGGTGTTGAAAGGAAGCTTCTGATCTTCAGCAAGCTGGAGAAATTCAACACTCAAAGAGTTAAGGCCTGCTGAAACACCAGGTCAACTCATTTCTGTATTGTATTATATGTTGTAAAAGAAACATGGGGTTGTTCATTATCAGCTGTGATATTAGGATCATACTTCAGTAACTGGGTTCTATTAAATAAAAGGAAATTGTAGAAACAAGGACATGAAAGATCCTTTCGGCAGCAGGCAAAATTTATAAGAATAATAAAAAGAAGGAATGAATTAAATCTTAAACTAAGTAAATACACACTTTTATTATCGTTGGCTTCTACTGAGAAGGCTGATATGGATTGAGTAGTATAAAACCCAGTACCAAATCCATAAAAAACACCAGCAGGAAGTTTATTCCATGCGTGCACTCAAAAGTAGTTTCAGAAACTTGGAGCAAGCTAAAGCATGATTTTGACAATCCCTTATTGTTGTTGGTGCGGTGGTGGTTTAAACGAGATGGAAATGCCCGAATCTTTCAAACAATATCAACCAACTTGACGAATGTTGAATGCGCTGAGCCTGCTTTTGAACGGGGTTTAATTAAGAACATGTGACATAGCAGATCAGCACAGGATCAAAGAGATGACCTTTAGAACTGCAGCTTCTATGGTGCATGGCTGAATTTCCCAGTTCTAGTATATCATCTGGAGAAGGAGCAAAGTGCAGCAGCGGGAAGATGAAAAGTAGTAACAGCGAAGGGGGAAAAGGGAGAATTCAGAACCTGGGCAGTTTTAAGATGTGCGGAAAATTGGCTTTCAAAAATTAATGAGTTTATTTAGTGAGCGCTGTAAATAGAAAAACAAGGTGAATGGATGAATGAAGGATAAACAAGCTGCAAAAAAATACATTAATGATACTTCGGGAAAACAAAAGGAAGACTAGAAAACCCGAGAAATGCCAGATTAATGTTTCAGTTGTAACCCCAAAACATTAACCTGGGTTTTCTCTTTTAAGCTGTTGTGTTTTTCAGGCATTTCCAGTTCCATTGCAGATTTGCAGTATTACCAGGTCTTATTTACCGGAAGAGACTTGTACTTAAATATGTCCCCCTAAAGTAACTCAAAAGCGGCAAATAAGAGTGGTTCCTGTGCCTTCAGCGGGAGCTGTACTTAAAAGGAGCTTGGGTTGGAGGTAGGACTATAACAGGATAGCTCTCATTCTCTGAACCACTATCCCTTTCAATATTCCCAGCAGGAGATTACATTCAAAGGGATAGTGGCTCAGAGAATGAGAGCTGTCCTGTTATAGTCCTACCTCCAACCCAAGCTCCTTTTAAGTACAGCCCCCGCTGAAGGCACAGGAACCACTGAATTTTCCCTACAATGAATTACGTTGAAGTGCAGCGGCTGTTATATGGTCAAATGTGTCAGCCATTTTACATGATCTTACTAACAACAATGAGACAAATTATGAGCCAATCAGTTTTCGGTGGTGTCGCCTGAAGAAATGTATCCCAGGACGCTCAGGGGGGGGGGGGAAAATCCCTCCCTATTCTTCTTCAAATAATGTAGAGATGTTAATGTTCACCTGAACCTTGTTAATTAATCTTTCACAAAACTGAGCGTCTGACAGTGCAGTATTCCCTCAGCACTGCACTGGAGCAGACTGCATTTATCTAGAGCCTTTCACAACCTCGGGATGTCCCAAAGTGTTTTACAGCCAAATAAGCACTTTTGAAGTGTAGTCACCGTGGTAGGAAATGTCGTCGCCAATTTGTACACAGCAAGCTCCCACAAACTGCAATGAGATAATGACCAGATAATCTGTTTTAATGATGTTGACTGAGGGATAAATATTGACCAGGACATAGTAGCCAATAATCATAATAAAGAGGAGGGAGTTTTTCCGGTGTCCTGGTCAACATTCCTTCAACCAACAGCATCAGAAAATGATTGATTTAACAATTTATTTCAATACTATTAGCCTGGATTAGGTGCTCAAGTCCCAGCTTGAAAGACAGAGAGAGAAAATGTGGGTGAAACACAGAAAGAGGCAGATAAAAATTATTCCATTTGAGTGCAAAATTTATCTCCTCAGAATTCGGCACTGTTCATCCAGACTTTCAGGCACATGTCAATGTCCAGTTGTTCAGAAGCAAAATACTGCAGATGCTGGAAATCTGAAACAAAAACAAAAAATGCTGTAAATACTCAACAGTTCAGGCAGCATCTGTGGAGAGGAAAACAGAGTTGACATTTCAGGTCGATGACCTTTCATCAGAACTGGGAAAAGTTAGAAACGTAATAGGTTTTGAGCAAGTGAAAGTGTGGAGGTGGAGGAAGAACAAAAGAGAAGGTTTGTGATAGGGTTGAGGGCAGGAGAGATGAAATGACAAAAGGTTTCATGGTGCAAAGCCAAGTAAAGAAACAAAAGATCTGTCTGGATGAGGTGTAAATGACAGAAAAGCAGCCGTCCGAAGATAAAGGAAAGGGATTAAGTAAAGAAACAGTGAAATTGAAAGAAGTGCAAGTAAATTGTTGTTGCACTTGGAGGGAGTGTTTGGGACCTTGGATGGTGGGATAGCAGGAGGTAAAGGGGCAGGTGTTGCATCTCCTGCACTTGCATGGAAAGCTTCCATAGTCAATGGATCATCCTCTGCCATTTCTGCCACCTCCAACGTGATGCCACCACAAGACACATCTTCCCCTCCCCTCCCTTTCAGCATTCTGAAGGGACTCTGTGACACCCTGGTCCACTCCTCAGTCACCCCAACACCCCCCTCCCCCGCCCCCTCTGTTTCTCCCTCCACAGATGCTGCCTAACCTGCTGAGTATTTCCAGCATTTTCTGTTTTTTTTCCAGTAGTTCATTGCTGACTAGACATCAAGCTAACTGCCTGTGCGAACCCGTCTGACTTTTACATTTGATCTATCTCCAAAGGCACATTTTGCATTCTCTCAACTCTTACAGCACTTTATTGGTTAAAGGTGCGCACAAGTACTGCAGGTCTGTTGCAAATTACCTGATTCAATACTTCTGACCTCGCTGACTGTAAAAGGGTTAATGGAAAGAGGGCAACTGCAAAACAAAAGTGATTTAGATGCAAGCATTTTTTAAATAGACAAGTCCCTTGCAAAGGTCCCCTGATTAATGTACACCACAAGTGCCCACAGTTGACTTGCTTGACCTTTGTGTTACAAGAAGGAAACGTGGCTGCTTTCTATGGTTTATCTGTAGGTTACCAACTTTGAAACTGAAATATAGACCATTTAATAAAGCCCTGGAACCAAACTTTAAAGAAGACAAGGTAGGAAATGTTAGAAAGATGTGGGTTAAGTATGTTGGTGGGCCTTTTAATCATTGAATTGGAAGTTAACTGCTTTGCTCCTGTCAAGGATAGATTTGACAAAACAAAGTCCTTCAAGCCCAACCTGAACTGTATTAGCAACTTATAATGGCATATTCAGTCCATAGTTATAGATGGTGCATCTTACATGCACATGTGTCTCGTGCACTTATATAGGAAATGTGGATTGCTTGCAAATCATAAATGAGACAAATTGGTCATGTACCATTTATAATAATGTGCTCAACTGAGAAAGGTGGTGACAGAAACTACATGTCAATCACACAGTTCGATTCTACACTGATACCATTTTGAATGTGCCTGACAACATTGCCTGTGGGATACATAGTGAGTTCCCTTGCACCAGTCTTTTTCCATTGTTTCAAATAAACATTTTTTTAAACTGCAGTTCAAAGAAAAGTTACACCCTTGTGACCGTAAATGAACAAAAACATCATTTCCCCATAGAGCTTTGTCATTTCGGGCTGTCTGTCTAAGCACACCCAACTCAGCAAAATTGGAAACTCAGGTGCAAGCTCATGGCCACAGTGCCTGAAAAAGAGTACGATATAAAATGAAATCGTTCAAGAAATGGTTGGGCAACATCAAGTTCCAGTTTTACAAGCTTGTACTTACACAGAGGAGCAAAGGCAGAGAAAGGAAAGTAGTTCTGTACTTGTGAAATCTTGGAAATGATTAAATTAGAGTAGGAGATAGTCCAGTACGTCTTGATTTTGAGGGAGCAGGAAGAGTATGTTAAATAGTCTATTTGAAGCAGGTAAGATTATAAATTGTTAATAGCTGCCTTCAGGTTTAGAGGGCAAAGGAGGTCAGCCATTTTGTTTTCCTTCCGACCAATGCCAAGGAACTTCCTTTCCATCATTTCCCGTTATAGGTTAAGCCTCACTATAATCTTTTGCCAGAGTAAACTTTGTTTACGCAACAAAATATGAAGAAAACAGAGATCAATTGAATGCACAAAATAATCCACTAAGGAACAATAGGCTGCATGAGTGGCGTCCTGTAGAATAAATGAATCATACAACACAGAAGGAAGTCATTTGCCCCATCGTGCATGTCACAGTTCTTTGAAAGAGTTATCCAATTCGTGACACTTTCCCCATAATCCTGCAATTTTTCCCCTTCAAGTATTTATCCAATTCCCTTCTGAAAGTTACCATTGAATCTGCTTTGACCGTGCTTTCAGGCTGTACATTCCAGATCATAACAATACGATGAGTAAAACAAATTCCCCTAATCTCCAGCCTTTCAGCCTGTTCCTACCCCACTGAACTTATTTTTTCCTATATTGACTCTATCTTTTCTCCCTGGTGCAGTCTCTTCCCACCTACATCCGTGACTCTTCTGATGCACTACATCATTTTGACTATTTCCAGTTTCCTGGCCCCAACCACCTCCTCTTCACTATGGATGTCCAATCTCTCTACACCTCCATCCCCCACCAGGACGGTTTGAGAGCTCTCCGCTTCTTTCTTGAACAGAGGCCCAACCAGTCCCCATCCACCACGAGCCTCCTCCGCCTGGCTGAACTTGTTCTCACATTGTACAAGTTCTCCTTCAACTCCACTCACTTCCTTCAAGTAAAAGGTGTTGCTACGGGTACCCACATGGGTCCTAGTTATGCCTGACTTTTTGTGGGATATGTTGAACATTCCCTGTTCCAGTCCGACTCAGGCCCCCTCCCCCAACACTTTTTCCAGTACATTGATGACTGTATCGGTGCCATTTCCTGCTCCCGCCCGGAACTAGAAAACTTTATCAACTTTGCTTCTAATTTCCACCCTTCTCTCACCTTCACATGATCCAACTCCGACACTTCCCTTCCCTTCCTTGGCTTCTCCGTCTCCATCTCCGGGGATAGGCTGTCTACTAATATTCATTATAAGCCCACCAACTCTCACAGCTACCTCGATTACACTTCTTCACACCCTGCCTCCTGTAAGGACTCCATTCCATTCTCCCAGTTTCTCCGTCTCCGACGCATCTGCTCTGATGATGCTACCTTCCACGACAGTGCATCTGATATGTCTTCCTTTTTCCTCAACCGAGGATTCCCCTCCACTGTGGTTGACAGGGTCCTCAACAATGTCCGACCCATTTCCCGCACCTCTACCCTCACCCTTTCCCCTCCCTCCCAGAACCGCGACAGGGTTCCACTTGTCCTCACTTTCCACCCCATCAGCCTCCAGATCCAAAGGATAATCCTCCGCCACTTCCGCCACATCTAGCGTGATGCCACTACTAAACGCACCTTCCCCTCCCTTCCCCGTCAGCATTCCGAAGGGATCATTCCCTCCACGACACCCTCGTCCACTCCTCCATTACCCCCACCACCTCGCCCCTTTCCCACGGCACCTTCCCCTGCAATCGCAGGAGGTGTAATACCTGCCCATTTACCTCCTCTCTCCTCACTATCCAAGGCCCCAAACACTCCTTTCAGATGAAGCAGCAATTTACTTGTACTACTTTCAATGTAGTATACTGTATTCGCTGCTCACAATGTGGTCTCCTCTACATTAGGGAGATCAAACGTAGATTGGGTGACCGCTTTGCGGAACACCTCCGCTCAGTCCATAAGCAGGACCCTGAGCTTCCGGTTGCTGGCCATTTCAACATCCCACCCACCCTGCTCTCATGCTCACATCTCTATCCTGGGATTGCTGCAGTGTTCCAGTGAACATCAACGCAAGCTCGAAGAACAGCATCTCATTGACCGATTAGGCACGCTACAGCCTGCCGGACTGAACATTGAGTTCAATAATTTCAGAGCATGACGGGCCCCCCTTCTTATGTTTAGTTTTTTTTTATTTGGTTACTTTATTTTAGGTTTTTTAGTTTGTTTAGTTTATGTCTACTGTGCCTACCCACTGTTTCTGTTTTTTTTAAATTAATGTTTGTGCTTGGAGTGCTTTGTGCATTACAGTCAAATCACACCCTCTCTGTATTAACGCTTTGTCTTTCAGGCGTCCATTAACGTACCATTTGCCTTTGTTCCATGACCTTCTGGTTAGTTATTCTCCGTGACCTTGTCTTATCAACACCTCTTTTGTTATCTCTTGCCCCACCCCCACTTTACTTGCTTAAAATCTTTTACATTTCTAATATTTGTCAGTTCTGAAGAAGGGTCATTGACCTGAAATTTTAACTCTGCTTCTCTCTCCACAGATGCTGCCAGACCTGCTGAGTATTTCCAGCATTTCTTGTTTTTATCCCCTAATCTCCATTCTGGTTCTTTTGCCAATTACCTTAAAAGGTTTCAAATTCCTACCACATGTTATATGTAGAAGTGTTTCCTAATTTCAGTTCTGAAATGTCTAGCTCTAATTTTTAGGCCATGTCCCCTAATCCTAGACACTCCAACCAGCAAAAATATTTTCTCCCTAGCTACCCTATCTATTCCCCTTAATATCTTGAAAACGCCAACCAAATCACCACTTAATCGTCTAAATTCCAGGGAGTACAACCCTAGTTTGTGTAATCTCCCTTCGCAATTTAACCCTTGGAGTCCAGAAATCATGAAGCATTGCAAATTAATTGTTTTGCAATACAAAGCCAGCTATTATACCGATGTCACAGTGACGTCTCAGAAGTTGTAGCTTTTCTGATGATACAAGGAAACAGTGTATTACTAGTAGCTTAACAGATGATTAAAGGGCACAGTTGTAGTGAAATGTGACACGGGTGGGGCTGCAAAACAGGTGGTCCCACATGTTTAGCCAATTATACGTCCCATGTTCAGTTGTTCAGTTTTATTGCCTTCATTGGAACCGAATATAATAGGGTGTATAAAAGCAAAATACTGGGGATGCTGGAAGTCTGAAACAAAAACAGAAAATGCTGGAAATACTCAGCAGGTTAGGCAGCATTTTTCTGATGAAAGGTGACAACGGGGAATATAACCGTTGGCTGATCCAATATCACCTGTTTTGCGTCACCTGCCCATGTTGGGTTCCACCCTCAGTGGCCAGAATTTTACCGTTGACGGCAGCTCAGAGTCCGATGAGGCAGAAGCGGGTGAAGAACTCGCTCCCGCTCCACAACTAGTTGCCGCCAGTATCACACGCAGGCCAGCCAATCAGCAGCCCTGCAGCGTACTTCTGACTGAAAAGGGCTCTAAGGGCTTACCTGAAGCAAGACGGAGGACGTTGATAAGAAACACTGAACATATGCGATGGATAAACAAGGGTCTGAGGCTGACTAGGCCAACGCTTTAGAAAAATCAGAACCCCACTGGAAACAAATTGCAGGAATGGAAGGGAGAAGTAGCTTACAGGTCCTCATCCAGGCAGCTGCTGCAAGGCATGAGGTCCTCTTCCCATCCGACGGAAGGAGGAGGCCTTCCCATGTTACAAAGAAGACATGGCTGGAGGTAGCAGAGGAGGTCAGCAGCCGCGGAGTTGTTAGGAGGACATGGTTCCAGTGCCGCAAGCAGGTCAATGACCGAATGCACTTTGCCAGGGTAAGGGGCATTCCACATTCATCTCATCTTTTATGTGAAACGGGAGGGTCCATGACTATTGAAGCTGCAAGGTGGAAGCCATCCATGTCCAGCGATTGGCTGCAGCCATGCCTTGGGCCGCATAATAGGCACATCTGCGACGCTCAGTGGTCCAGATGTGTTCCATACATGCACTTCACTGGCATTGGTTTGAGATGCAGCACTCAGCCCAAGGGGTGAGTGGGTGATCATCCAAGTGATATATCTTAACTAAGTCCTTTGTGTTTACACAGGAGAAGAGGGCACATAATGCCTGACAGAGGTCCCAGACCGGTGGCAGCATGACTAACCTGGTATATCATGGTAGACCGGAGAAGGATGCATTAATGCTAGCAGGGAAGGACAGAGGAAGCTCTATAGCTGATGGCGAGGCCGGGAGCAGTGATGTTTTCGAGGAGGAACAGAGGGCAACAGCAGAGGACAGCCCAATCCTTGCTGCCTACAAGACCACCCCCCCCCCTCCCCACCGATGTCACCCCAGCGGAACAAACCCTTCATGAAAAACCAGGAGGGGTTTCAGAGCCCAACGAACGTGAAACAGCTTGTGTACACCATGGGTATGCAGAAACATCCCGAAGGACTGGGACTAGCAAGGACAAATGGTATGGGAAGCAACAACTAACTTAAAAAAAAATGGGTATAAGGATTGCTTCAATTAATGTGCGTAGCATTAAATCCACTACGCGATGTGTTTCAACCTTGGATTACCTTGCCAAGGTCAAAGCCAACCTACTGTTTCTGCAGGAGTGTGGAATACCACACCTCAGCACCTACAGGCAATGGTTGCGATGGTGGTCCCATGGGCCATCGATCTGGTCGGGGGGTAATGATTCCCGTTCCTCTGGCCTGGGTATTCTGCTGCAGGGAGGTAACTTCACCATCTCCAAAGTTAAGGAGGTGGTGGGCGGTCGCCTCCTCGTAGCAGGTGTAACGTACAACAATGCTCCGCTCCAGTTGATCAACGTGTACGCCCCGGTTCAATGCAGCGAGTGGCTGACTGTCTTCCAGCCACTCCCACTGCTGCTGGCGACGTCCAGGCTGGTCATTCTAGGCGCTGACTTCAACTGCATCATCGATGCAACTGGACAATCCGGCAGAAACGACAGCAAACTGGACGCTACGTCCAGATTCCTAATAGAAACAGTGAAAGATGCCAAACTGCACGACGTCCTCAGCAAATCTGCAGACGGAGTGCAGCGTAGATACACATGGTCAAGATCGGACAGGTCTGCCCATTCCAGGATTGACTTCCTGTTTGTGTCCCATGCTGTCACGGTCAGATCCACCGATGTCAAGCCGGTGTTCTTCTCCGACTATTGCCTCTTACTGGCTGACTGTCACTTACAGGATGACCAGCGGGTTGGCAGGGGGACGTGGAAGCTCAATGCTACACTGCTAACCCCAGAGAACGTTCAGGAACTCAAAAGGGATTACAAAGGTCGGAGGACTGTGAAACCCCTCTTTGAGTCTCCAGTTCACTGGTGGGAGGCAATCAAGGAGAACATCAAGAGGTTTTTTATTTTCAAAGGTGTTCAGAGGGTGAGAGAGAGAGACAGAGAGAAATGTCCCGACTCCAGAAAAGTATGCAAAATCCGCTCCGGCTGCAGACGATGGGGGTCAAGGTCAAGGAGGAACTCCACGAGATGAAGAGCCAGCAGGCCTCGCTCTTTGCCACGGAGGCCTCCAAGATCATCTTCCGGTCCAGAGTCTGCTCCATTGAGCAGGATGAGACGTGCTCGTGTTACTTCTTCCAAAAGGTACACAGAGAGAGCTCTGTGATCAGCAGCCTGAAGGAAGAGGATGGCTCGGTGACGTCTTTGCAGTCCGACATACTAAGGATCAGCAAATCCTTTTATGCTGGGATGTATGACACGAAGCCCACAGACAGCAGAGCCTCCCAGTCCTTCCTGTCATCTATCACAGAGGTCTTAGATGACAGCATGAGGGAGAGACTGGACAAGCCGCTAAATCTGGACGAGCTGACAAAGGCCGTCAAGTCCTTCGAGACGAGTAAAACTCCCAGAAGCTGATGGCTTACCAGTTGAGTTGTATTCGGCCCTGTGGGACTGGGTCGGCCCAGACCTGCTGGAAGTATACGAGAGTATGCTCCTGGATGGCAGCATGCCAGAATCCATGAGGAAAGGCATCATCACTCTCATCTACAAGCGGATGGGGGAGAGGGCAGAAATCAGAAATTGGCGGCCAATCTCACTGCTGAATGCTGACTACAAGATTCTGTCCAAAGTCATAGCCATTAGAGTCAAATCTGCTCTGGAGTTGGTGATCCACCCTGGTCAGACCTGTACTATACCCGGCAGGAAGATCACTGATAGTCTCGCGCTACTCAGGGATACGATCGCCTATGTACGGGACAGGAGGGTGGACACCTGCCTCAGCAGCCTGGACCAGGAGAAGGCTTTTGACAGGATATCGCACACCTACATGATGGACGTGCTTTCCAAAATGGGGTCTGGAGAGGGAATCTGCAATTGGATCAAACTGCTCTACACAAACATCAGTAGCGCAGTCTCAATCAATGGGTGGGAATCAGAAAGTTTCCCGATCCAATCTGGAGTCAGACAGAGCTGTCTTCTCTCCCCTGTCTTGTTTGTTTGCTGTATTGAACCCTTTGCTGAGTCTATTAGGAAGGATGCGGGCATAAGAGGGGTGACAATCCCAGGCAGCGGAGGCACTCAGGTGAAAACCTCCCTGTACATGGATGACGTCGCCGTCTTCTCCTCAGACCCGCGGTCTGTGCGCAGATTGATGAGCATCTGCGACCAGTTCGAACTGGCCTCGGGAGCAAAAGTTAACCACGGCAAGAGCGAGGCCATGTTCTTTGGGAACTGGGCTGACCGATCCTTTGTCCCCTTCACCGTCAAGTCAGACTACCTGAAGGTGCTGGGGATATGGTTCAGAGGGGCTGAGGCGTGCACCAAAACCTGGGAGGAGCAAGTAGCCAGGGTACAACACAAGCTGAGCATGTGGGAGCAGCGATCTCTCTCCATTATGGGTAAGAACCTGGTCATCAGGTGCGAGGCGCTCACGTTGTTGCTGTACGTGGAGCAGGTCTGGCCCATACCCCACTCCTGCACTGTGTTGGTCACCCGAGCAATTTTCTGCTTCACCTGGGGATCCAAAATGGACCGGGGCCGGAGGGACACAATGTTCAAACCTCTGGATAAGGGCGGGAAAAATGTACCCAACATCGCCCTCATCCTGGTGATTACCTTCGTGTGCGGCTGCATCAAGCTGTGTGTAGACCTCCAGTGCGCAAACTCCAAGTGTCACTACGTGCTGAGGTTCTATTTGTCCCCGGTGTTGCGAAGGATGGGCCTGGTCACATTGCCGCGGAACGCTCCATCCAGTTGGACTGTGCCGTACCACCTATCCTTCGTGGAACAGTTTCTGCAGAAAAACACCTTTGACCACCAATCCATCAGGCAGTGGTCTGCACGGAATGTCCTCAAGGCCCTACGGAACAAGGAGATGGTGGATCCTGTCGGATGGTTCCCCGAGCAGACTGCCAAAGTCTTTTTGCGGAATGCCTCATCACCAGAACTTTCAAACAAGCACCAAGATGTAGCTTGGCTAGTGGTGAGAAGAGCCCTCCCCGTCAGATCTTTCCTGCACGCCCGAATTCTCACCCCCTCCGCACAATGCCCTCGAGGTGGCCGTGGTGGGGAAGAGACGGTTGCCCACCTCTTTTTGGAATGTGTCTTTGCAAAGCAGGTGTGGAAAGAGATGCTGTGGTTTTTGTCGAGGTTCATCCCAAGCAGCTCTGTAACACAGGAGTCTGTGCTCTACGGGCTGTTCCCAGGGACACACACTGAGATAAACATCAACTGCTGCTGGAGGACAATCAATTTGGTAAAAGACGCCCTTTGGTCTGCCTGAAACTTGCTGGTCTTCCAGCGCAAAGAGTTGTCCACGACCGAATGTTGCAGATTGGCACATTCCAAGGTCCAGGACTACGTGCTGAGGGAGTCACTAATGCTTGGGGTAGCCGCAGCAAAGGCTCAATGGGGAAAGACCACTGCGTAAGGTCCCCCCACCAAGCTGAACTGAGAGGCTGGATCCATGGAAAACCCCTCGAACTGTATCGGGAAATTTTCATTTGTGGTAAAATGTATATGGCATGAAAAATGAAATGGAAGGGTGGTGAGGCAACTCACTCCTGTATTGAAGGAAACTGATCCCCTTTGCACTGTTTGTATTTTTTGACTTGGTGCTGTTTAGAACTGTTTTGTCATGTATTTTTTACAGATTTTTACGAATAAAGTATATTTTGGAAATAAAAAAAAGCCTGCCTCTGTTGTGGCTGGCAGCGAGGGGTCGCCCATACATGTGAGCTCCCGCCAATGTTTCAAAAAATCACAGTAACAGCACTTCGGGGTCACTGGTGCAATATGTACATTTTTATTTCATGCACTATAAGTAATTAAACTTTTCACTTGGCATTTTTACGTCAAACTTCATTGGTGCTGTTGTAGGCGATACGGTTGCACTGCATAAGAAGGGTTATTCGAGAGGTGACATATTTGTGCTGGATGGTGTTTGATGGAAAAGTGGCCTGGTTCAGTTCAAATTTCCCCCTGAAGGTAAGTGCCTCTGCCCTTCCAGCTCCTGTCATTGACTCCTCTCAGACTGCCATGTTGGTTTATGGTTGATGTGGCTCTGTGCAGGAGAAACGCCTGAGTATTAGAGCCTCCCGGGTCTCCCTTGCACTCAACTCCACCTGACCTTCAGCTCCATCTCCCCGCTGGTCAGGTGGCTGCGGCCCCTCTTCCTCATCAGTATCACCACCCTCGTCTGAGGAAGCCTCGCGCTGACCTTCATCATCCTCCAGAGCCTCTGCCCTCTCCATCGCCAAGTTATGTAAGGCGCAGCAGACGACAATAATTCTAGAGATCCTTGAAGGCCAGTACTGCAGGGCTCCACCTGAGCGATCGAGACACCTAAATCTCATTTTGAGAAGAGCGATAGTCTGTTCTATTATCACTCTGGTGACCGCCTGGCTCACATTGTAACATTTCTTCTGCATCATTCCTTGCGTTCCTCACCGGTGTCATCAGCCATGTCTTCAGCGGATAACCCCTGTTGCTAAGTATCCATCCTTGCAGGCGTTCAGGTGGGCTGAATAATGCTGGCACCTGGGATTTCCAGAGAATGAAAGCACCGTGACTGCTTCCAGGGTAACGTGCACACACCTGCATGATTCCCTTACGATGGTGGCAGATGAGCTGAACATTCATTGAGTGGAACCCCTTGCGATTAATGAAGGCCCCTGACTGACCTGCAGATGATCTAATGGCCATATGCGTACAGTCTGTTACGTCCTGGACCATTGGGAACCCAGCAATGGTGCTGAAGCCTCTGGCTCTCTCGGCCTGACTGGCGGCGTCCATCTTGAACTTGATGAATTGGTTGGCACGCCTGAAAATGGCATCAGCCACAACCTTTATGCAGTGATGCTTGGGAGACTCCGCTCATGTCTGCCGATGAAGCCTGGAACGAGCCTGATGCATAGAAATTCGGTGCTACTGTTACCTTCAGTGCGACCCGCATTGGATGGCCACCCACGCAGTTTGAAGCAACCTCCGCTGCCAGCATCTCACACAGAGATGTGACAGTCTCCCATGACAGGCGCAGTCTTCTTCGGCACTGGCGTTCTGACAATTGCAGGAAGCTCAAATGCGGCCTCCAGAGTGCACAATTCCCATTGATGCTGTGTTCCAGAGATGCTATTACTTCAGGTCTTATCAGCCTGCTGTAAGGAAAGGCACACACAACCCTCTCCCTCTCAACCAAGAAATCAGTACTGCTGGGGCCCAATCAGGAGTGAGTAACACTCAGAAGAACCCTGATGAACAATCTGAACATACCAGAAACTGTAAAGTCACACAAAGAAATAACATTGAACAACCAGACAACATAACAGTACCTCCAACTCCCTCACATAACACTGCCTGCCGCTCTTTTAAACCTGCCGAGTTCCCGAGACGCCGCTCAAACTCATTTTACGGCTGGAAAATCCGACAGCCACTGTAAAGTGGCTGTCAATAGGTGTCTTCAAGACCTCAAGTGCCCTTTAATTGATTGGAAGCAGACGGCGAGCGGCACCTCAATCTCGCCCGCTGTCCGACCATCATAAAATGGCGTTCATGCGTCATGACGTCGGGAACCCGACCAAACGTCATCGACTGCGATTTTACATCTCGGCCGCCTCATAAGACTCCCCTTTTTCAACGGTAAAATTCCGGCCAGTATGTTCCAATTTAGCATTCAAAACTTTGATTACAATAGCAACAGGTAAGTTGAGTGATTTGAAGGATGAAACTGTCATGTGATGTAAGGTTTTAGACAAAATAAAATCGCAATTCGGCCATTAACTGTGTGGTATGCAAAGGGAAAAACAAATTTGATGGATGTTCATGATTCTCGATCCAGAATGTTTAAAGACAAATAATTTGGGGTTCTAATGATCTTTCCTTCAATTTTGAGGAGCAGGACTAACGAAACTCAAACTATGCACTGGGATTCGGTGTCAGACCTTTTCAGGGAGAGAGTTGTGTAGTGGTAATGTCACTGGACTAGTAATCCAAAGGCCCAGGCTAATGACCTGGGGACAAGGGGACAAATCCCACCATGGCAGCTGGTAGAATTTAAATTCAATTAATTAATAAAAATTCAATTAATGCATTAAAATCTGGAATTAAGATCTAGTCTCAGTAATAGTGCCATGAAGCTTTCACCAATTGTCGTAAAACATCTGGTTCACGAGT
This sequence comes from Heterodontus francisci, assembly GCF_036365525.1. NCBI lineage: Eukaryota > Metazoa > Chordata > Chondrichthyes > Heterodontiformes > Heterodontidae > Heterodontus > Heterodontus francisci. The sequence goes on from NC_090394.1 coordinate 67,190,784, forward strand.
AGGGAAGGAAATCTACCTTCCTTACCCGGTCTGGCTTATATGTGACTCCAGACTCACAGCAATGTGGTTGACTCTTAACTGCCCTCCGTAATGGCCGAGCAAGCCGCTCGGTTCAAGGGCAATTAGGGATGGGTAATAAATGCTGGCCTTGCCAGTGATGCCCACATCCCAGGAAAGAAATAAAAAAAATTGCGTCAAGGCTGAACTTTGGACGCTGATCCTTATTGATGGTTTTATTCACACTAGGGTTGCCAACTCTGCTTGGACATATTCCTGGAGGTTTCATCGTTCTCCCACCATTGCTCACTGGGCACGTCATCCTCACAGTACCTTCCCACACACATTGGAAAGTAAACAGATTCTTCATTACCTGATTAGATGATTCTTGACTGTCAGTCAAACAGCCTATTTTCCCCCACCTCCATTCATTTTCTAACTAATAAATGGAAATGTTCAAAGAAAAAAAAACACATTTCATTCAATGCCTCTATGATTTTCTTGCAGGGATACTGCAGTGTCCTAGAGATGCATCTTTCATTTCTGGCAATCTCTTATTCCCACTAAAGGAAGGTGATGTGAAAGAACTTACCCACCTCATATTAAAGATGGCCAAAAGTAAAATATGATGGCTGAACATTCAAGTGACAGATTGCAAATTCAGATGTCAGCAGTCTTGCTGAGAACAAAGTAAATTCTAACTCAGGGACTATCCCAGTAACATTAAAATAAAAGACAAGAAGATAATAATCATCTTGAATTACACGGAATATCTTCTTCTTCTTTGACCTCTTTGTCTCGAGAGACAATGGGTAAGCGCCTGGAGGTGGTCAGTGGTTTGTGAAGCAGCGCCTGGAGTGACTATAAAGGCCAATTCTAGAGTGACAGACCCATCCACAGGCGCTGCAGATAAAATTGGTTGTTGGGGCTGTTACACAGTTGGCTCTCTCCTTGCGCTTCTGTCTTTTTTCCTGTCAACTGCTAAGTCTCTTCGAGTCGTCACACTTTAGCCCCGCCTTTATGGCTGTGCGCCAGCTCTGGCAATCACTGGCAACTGACTCCCAGGACTTGTGGTCAACGTCACAGGACTTCATGTCGCATTTGCAGACGTCTTTAAACCAGAGACATGGGCTGTACAATGTGTCCTTGGGGATCCTGCTATCTTCCATGCGGCTCACATGGCCAAGCCATCTCAAGCGCCACTGGCTCAGTAGGGTGTATAAGCTGGGGATGTTGGCCGCCTCGAGGACTTCTGCGTTGGAGATATGGTCCTGCCACCTGATGCCAAGGATTCTCCAGAGGCAGAGAAGATGGAATGAGTTGAAACGTCGCTCTTGGCTGAGTGTGTGTGTTACAGGTTGGGTATAAATGGCTGCGATGCCATCTGCAGTTGAATGGCCAAAAAAAGGCAGCCACTCTCTCCCTAATCTGATGTGCAAAGAATATCCATAGTGGACAGAATATCACAAGGGCAGCCAATACCTGTGGACCCATCATAATTCAGCTCAAGCAGGAGAATAAAAAAAAGTTTAATTTTATTTTGTTCAGTAGAGTTTACGGGCCATAGTTTGCAGAAATTGCCTAGCATTTTTTTCCCCGCCTGTTACTTGATCCCCATGATTTTTAATGGAACATGAGAAAAAACACTGAAGGATCTGAAGGATTTAGAAAGCAGCAAGCAATATATTGGCTGTTAGCAAACTGAAGAATCAGGGCAATGTAAAACAACACTTGCAATAATACACTCTCACATAATGTTGACTCTTTAAGTTCTAATATTGCTGCTGCTTTTGCTGCAATACATGTCTCCTGTTTCAGTACAACTATCTGCATCATTGTGCGTTTATGCATTAAAATTAAATACTGCACACTGTCTCATTAATCTCTGTAGCAGACCATTGCCTCCTCCTTCACATTTAACACCCTGAAAAACCTCTTGTGATTATAAAGACAAACATTGGTTGGCCTACCTAAACCATCAGAAGGAATAATGGCTGTTTGGGGAGATGCAGACATTAGCTTTCTGCTGCAGCTTTTAGATTTTAAGCTGCAACCTTGACCTGGGTTGAAGGCCAGAGTTAAGAGTTAACCCTGATTCCCTTAAGTTATAGATGTTAAACATTATTTATGATTTTCCTTTCCAGTGGTTTCTGTTGATGTCAGTCCCCTTGCCTGAATTAACCAGAGGCGTACATATAAGGCCTATAAATTCATGTCCTGTCTATTCCTCACAAAGACATTTTAATAACAAATTGGTGAAATTCAGCAAGAATGTACAATCAAGAGGAGAAATTTCAGTCCCCAAAGTAACATAAAGAGTGCACTAGGACAGTATATAGTACTATAATGAGTGCACTCAGACTGTGTACAATCCCTTTACAAGTATCCACTCATCCTAAAGGGATTCACAATTAGTGTACAAAACTAAAATTGATAACTGAACAATTTTGTGTCCAATTCTGGCACTATGCTTTAGACTCTGCTTCCACTACCCTTTCAGGCAGTGCATTCCAGATCATAACAATTCGCTGCATTAAAAAATTTCTCCTCATCTCACCTCTGACTGTGCTGCCAATTATCTTAAATCTGTGTCTTCTGGTTACTGACCCACTAAAGTAAAAAGGAAAAAAAATTGTGAAACCAGATTAATGGATGATTTGGTAAACCAGTTCATATGGACACAAGTACAATTTTGCTCTCCACGATGCTGATGTAAAACTCGGGTCCATTTTTCCCCAGTATGTTTCTGGGCACAACAACCCACTTTAATATTGACCTCTGCACATGACAGAGAGCTGTTAAAGCTTTCTGTAAATGAGATGTGAATGTGGCTTACATTATCCTGTGCCACATCTGCTGTTGTGCTGGTGAGTGCACTCTGGAGAATAGCTGCTCTCTAAGCTGGGAGTAGAGATAGCATTCTCGCAAATGTATTTCTGCTTCCCCTTACTTGAGCGACGGGAATCCATTTTTTGAGAATGTCCGCTTTTATCAGCAAAAGCAAAATTTGCCTTTTAATAGTTGCACAATTACTATGCTTTGTAGAGTCCCTGATGCTCTGCAAAGTATATTTCTGGGCAGCTGGATTCTGCCACATGTCAAAACCTATCCATGGGTTAGAATTTGGAATGTGTTATGCAGCTTTTCTTCTTGGGCGTAAAACAGATGCAATGTATACCAATTTAGCTGTGTAACGGGCTGCACACAATCTGCACAGGCATTGGTCCCACTGGTAAACATGTGGGTCCTCCTTTTGGGCATCCCAGGCAGATGCCTACAACAGGCTTTCGCCCCTTAAAATATGTAAAGTAGGGGCCTATTGAAGGGACCATTGACACATTAGTCAGTGATGAGCGGTGGAATTCCCCTCCAAGTCGCACAACATCCATTTTGGACATAAATCACCATTCCTTCAGGGTCAGATGGAATTCACTACGTACCACCGACACTGCAGGGGTTGCAATGGAAGAAAAGGCCCCTTATCACCTCAGGACAACTAGGGATGGGCAATAAATGTGGCCTTGCCAGTATCACCCACACCCTATGAACAAATTTTGAAAAAAACACAAGGCTATTGAGAAATTTTCACAAGTAGAATCATTACTTAACTAACACACATTGTCCCCATAGGGTCATGTCCCACTTAAATTCAGAATATTTAACAGCAGGTTAGTAGAGTCAAGTCTTGGGGCCACCAACTGTGTGCAGGGATGATGCTCTGTTTAACCAGTTAAAACTCCACAGCTTACCAGCACATACCTCAGAGAGCTTGGTGTGGTTGATGCTGCGAAGTTATTTCCTCTGTCTGGAGGTCTAGAACAAGGGGTCATGGTTTCAGGATAAGGGGTTGGTCATTTAGAGCTGAGATAAGGATATATTTCTTCACTCAGAGGGTTGTGAATCTTTGGAATTCGCTACCCCAGAGAGCTGTGGTTGTTGAGTCAATGAGTATGTTCAAGGCTGAGATCAATACAGTTTTGGACATTAAGAGAATCAAGAGATATGGGGATAGGGCAGGAAAGTGGGGTTGAGGTAGAAGATAAGCCATAATCTTAGTGAATGGCAGAGCAGGCCCGTGTATGGCCTACTCCCACTCCCATTATTATGTTCTTATCACTGATCAGCCTCCCCCTTCCCATCCAGTTTAACCATTCTGACATTGGCTTGTAGAGTTATTGGAGCCTACTGGAAAGAATGCCAGCTCACAGGGGCTGGACCACCCTTCCAATTAGTGAGCTGGATGGTTACTTAACAGCATCCAGAAGTTGTGTGGACCTGCCTAACTTGGGTACTTAAGTGCTAACTTTGCTCCCGAGGGTTGACTGGTTTCCATCTTCCAAATGCTTTGCACAGCATCTTGGAGCCACCTCAACCCCAAAGAGACCCCAGAACGTCCCTCTCTCCACAGAGATAATTCAGGCACAACCTTGTATTTCACAGAATTGTTCCATAGAGACCTGTAGGAGAATGCTATCAAATACATTGGGGGAGCAGGGGTATTTATTAGAGGTTTAGATACTCTGCAAACATATTGCATTCTGTCGAATGCACAGACTTATTTTATGATAGAGAGAGACAGAATTTAACTTGTTCCCGGTGATGCAAGGGACTTGAGGCCACTCGAGTGCTTATGGAAAAATAGACATCATGCTAAAGAAAGAGTTGTTAAGAAGGGCGGCTAAAAACTTGGTCAATGAAGTAGATTTTAAGGAGGACCTCAAAGAAGGAGAGGGAGGTGATTTAGGGATGGAATTCCAGACTCTAAACTGTACAGACATGAGCAGAGAAGCAAGGCTAGTCTGAACACTTTGAATTTACAGCTCATCAGATTTAATACCATTATTAGAACATCGAATTGCTGGAATCATCAATGGTCAGATCGTCACAATGTCCGACTGCACCTGTAATAAAACACAGCAATGAGTTTAGAGGGGTCGTATTTCAGAAAACCTAGATCCCGTTTAATATTTTGCTTTGGTCTTGTGTTTAACATCTTCAATAAACACACACTTTTTGATTTATTGTTAATTTGACTTTAATCCTTATACTCTGTAGGATAGCACATTCAGGGATAAATCTTCATGCAATATTGCAGAATGGCTAATTGTGAGCAAGAAGTCCATTGTGCAGTATCACACAAAGTCAAGATCTAGCCCTTAGTATCATTTGTAACATTTTTGGGAGAAAACAAAACTAGATGGGATTCTGTACAATTAAGTTTAAAACAGGTAACCTTACAGAATTCAATGTCACCTTACAGGACAACTTTTAAAAATAGCACATTTAATGAAAATGAAACCGTGTTAATTTATTTCTTTAATGATGATATCACATGGAAAGATGTACGGCACAGAAGAAGGCCATTTAGCCAATCACGTCCGTGCCAGCATTACTTATTGATGTCATATTATTCTACAGACAGTTCAAGCACAAATCCTAAGTTTGCTTAAAAAATAAAAGCTGGTTGCTTTTAAAGGCCAATGCTCATTATGCAAGGATCCCAAAATTGCATCACGGAGTCCATGCATGTAATATGTTTGTGTCAGCCCGTCTCTCCTGAGATAATCCTAACCCCCTTCTGTTTCTTTGACTGATAACTCACTAACGAGTGTGCTACGCCTGCAGGCAAAATAAGAAGGTGCCCCAGTCAATATCGATCAACTGACTCCATCAATTAACTCAAGCAGCCAAATTCTTTAAGAATCCATGTAGATACACAGTTGAATCACGCTGGTCATCTTTATTTATTTATTTGGAAGATTTTTACCCTGCCAACTTGCCCTAGGTCAGGTTTTTATGTGTCCGAGATAAATATACAATAGAACAAAATCGAATTCACTAATCCATGCAACTGAAATTCATGCATTTTTGAAGAGGTCTGTCTAAAAATATCAAGATAAGCTTCAATTAGTAGCTGTTTGGTATATGTGACTGGCCTGCTAAACATCAAAATAAACATTTCCTGCCCTCTCCCACATAAACAGGAATAAATATCTCCTAAGAAGTGAAAATTATGTGTAAAGTGATGCTGAAGTAATACTGATGAGTTATTGTAATTAAAACCACAATTTTTTTTCTTTCATGAGAAATCTCAATTTTATTTTGGAAAGATTAATTGGCAAACGTTCGGCAGCAATGTTTTAGATAAATTATTTTTCCCACATCATGGGTTATTGATGTACAGTTAACATACATATTCTTTTGGGCCTCCTTATCTCGAGAGACAATGGATACGCGCCTGGAGGTGGTCAGTGGTTTGTGAAGCAGCGCCTGGAGTGGCTATAAAGGCCAATTCTGGAGTGACAGGCTCTTCCACAGGTGCTGCAGAGAAATTTGTTTGTTGGGGCTGTTGCACAGTTGGCTCTCCCCTTGCGCCTCTGTCTTTTTTCCTGCCAACTACTAAGTCTCTTCGACTCGCCACAATTTAGCCCTGTCTTTATGGCTGCCCGCCAGCCGCCAGATGTACAGTTAACATACATATACGAACATAAGAATTAAAGCAGGAGTGGACCATTCGGCCCTTCGAGCCTGCTCCACCATTTGATAAGATCATGGCTGATCTGAATGTGGTCTCAACTCCACTTTCCTGTCTGCCCCCCATAACACAGACCCATCAGAGGTGGTGGCACAGTGGTATACAGTAGGGAGGGAGTTGCCCTGGGAGTCCTCAACACCGACTCCGGACCCAATGATGTTTCATGGCACCAGGTCAAACATGGGCAAGGTAACCTCCTACTGATTACCACCTACCGCCCTCCCTCAGCTGATGACAGTACTCCTCCATGTTGAACACCACTTGGAGGAAGCACTGACGGTGGCAAGGGCACAAAATGTACTCTGGGTGGGGGACTTCAATGTCCATCACCAAGAGTGGCTCAGTAGCACTACTACCGACCGGGCAGGCCAAGTCCTAAAGGACTTAGCTGCTAGACTGAGTCTGCGGCAGGTGGTGAGGGAACCAACACAAGGGAAAAACATACTTGACCTCGTCCTCACCAATTTGCCTGCCGCAGATGCTTCTGTCCATGACTATATTGGTAAGAGTGACCACCGCACAGTCCTTGTGGAGACGAAGTCCCGCCTTCACATTGAGGATACCATCCATCGTGTTGTGTGGCACTATCACCGTCCTAAATGGGATAGATTTCGAACAGATCTAGCAATGCAAAGCTGGGCATCCATGAGGCGCTGTGGCCCATCAGCAGCAGCAGAATTGTACTCATCCACAATCTGTAACCTCATAGCCCGGCATATCCCCCACTCTACCATTACCATCAAGCTAGGAGACCAACCCTGATTCAATTAAGAGTGCAGGAGGGCATGCCAGGAGCAGCACCAGGCATACCTCAAAATGAGGTGTCAACCTGGTGAAGCTACAACACAGGACTATCTGTGTGCCAAACTGCGTGAGCAGCATGCGATAGACAGAGCTAAGCGATCCCATAACCAACGGATCAGATCTAAGTTCTGCAGTCCTGCCACATCCAACCGTGAATGGTGGTGGACAATTAAACAACTAACTGGAGGAGATGGCTCCACAAATATCCCATCCTCAATGATGGGGGAGCCCAGCACATCAGTGCAAAAGATAAGGCTGAAGCATTTGCAACATTCTTCAGCCAGAAGTGGCAAGTTGATGATCCATCTCGGCCTCCTCCTGAAGTTCCCAGCATCACAGATGCCAGACTTCAGCCAATTCGATTCACTCCGCGTGGATATCAAGAAACGACTGAAGGCACCGGATACTGCAAAAGCTATGGGCCCTGACAATATTCCGGCAATAGTACTGAAGACCTGTGCTCCAGAACTTGCTGCGCCCCTAGCCAAGCTGTTCCAGTACAGCTACAACACTGGCATCTACCCTGCAATGTGGAAAATTACCCAGGTATGTCCCGTTCACAAAAAGCAGGACAAGTCCAACCCGGCCAATTACCGCCCCATCAGCCTACTCTCAATCATCAGTAAAGTGATGGAAGGTGTCATCAACAGTGCCATCAAGCGGCACTTGCTTAGCAATAACCTGCTCAGTGACCGTCAGTTTGGGTTCCGCCAGGGCCACTCAGCTCCTGACCTCATTACAGCCTTGGTTCAAACATGGACAAAAGAGCTGAACTCAGGAGGTGAGGTGAGAGTGACTGCCCTGAACATCAAGGCAGAATTTGACCAAGTATGGCATCAAGGAGCCTCAGCAAAACTGAGGTCAATGGGAATCAGGGGGAAAATCCTCCGCTGGCTGGAGTCATAACTAGCGCAAAGGAAGATGGTTGTGGTTGTTGGAGATCAATCATCTGAGCTCCAGGACATCACTGCAGGAGTTCCTCAGGGTAGTGTCCTAGGTCCAACCATCTTCAGCTGCTTCATCAATGACCTACCTTCAATCATAAGGTCAGAAGTGGGGATGTTCGCTGATGATTGCACAATGTTCAGCATCATTCGTGAGTCCTCAGATACTGAAGCAGTCCGTGTAGAAATGCAGCAAGACCTGGACAATATCCAGGCTTGGGCTGATAAGTGGCAAGTAACATTTATGCCACACAAGTGCCAGGCAATGACCATCTCCAACAAGTGAGAATCTAACCATCACCCCTTGACATTCAATGGCATTACCATCGCTGAATCCCCCACTATCAACATCCTGGGGGCTACCATTGACCAGAAACTGAACTGGAGTAGACATATAAATACCATGGCTACAAGAGCAGGTCAGAAACTAGGAATCCTGCGGCAAGTAACTCATCTCCTGACTCCCCAAAGCCTGTCCACCATCTACAAGGCACAAGTCAGGAGTGTGATGGAATACTTTCCACTTGCCTGGATGGGTGCAGCTCCAACAACACTCAAGAAGCTCGACACCATCCAGGACAAAGCAGCCCACTTGATTGGCACCCCATCTACAAACATTCCCTCCCTCCCTCCACCACCGACGCACAGTGGCAGCGGTGTGTACCATCTACAAGATGCACTGCAGCAATGCACCAAGGCTCCTTAGACAGCACCTTCCAAATCCGCGACCTCTACCAACTAGAAGGACAAGGGCAGCAAATGCATGGGAACACCACCACCTGCAAGTTCCCCTCCAAGTCACACACCATCCTGACTTGGAACTATATCGCCGTTCCTTCACTGTCACTGGGTCAAAATCCTGGAACTCCCTTCCTAACAGCACTGTGGGTATACCTACCCCAAATGGACTGCAGCGGTTCAAGAAGGCAGCTCACCACCACCTTCTCAAGGGCAATTAGGAATGGGCAATAAATGCTGGCCTAGCCAGCAACGCCCACATCCCTGAATGAATAAAAAAAAAACTTTCTTGTCTATCAAGAATCTGTCTAACTCAGCCTTGAATATATTCAGCCTCCACTGCTCTCTGAGGAAGTGAATTCCACAGACTAACGACCCACTGAGAGAAAACATTTATCCTCATCTCCATCTTAAATGGGAGACCCCTTATTTTTAAACTGTGACCCCAAGTTCTAGTCTCATCCACAAGTGGAAACATCCTTCCAGCATCCATCATGTCAAGTCCCCTCAGAATCTTATATGTTTCAATCAGATCATCTCTCATTCTTCTAAACTCCATCAGGTATCGCCCCAACCTGTTCAATCTTTCCTCATAAGATAACTCTTTCATCCCAGGAATCAGTCAAGTGAACCTTCTCTGAACTGCTTCCAATGCAATTATATCCTTTTTTAAGTAAGGAGACCAAAACGGTACATGGTACTCCAGATGTGCTCTCACCAAGGCCCTGTACACCTGTAGCAAAACTTCCCTACTTTTACATTCTATTCCCCTTGCAATAAATAACAACATTCCATTTACCTTCCTAATCACTTACTGTGCCTGCATACTAACTTTTTGTGATTCAGGTACCAGGACACCCAGATCCCTCTGTACCACTGAGTTCTGCAATCTCTCTCCATTTAAATAATATTCTGCTTTTCCACTCTTCCTGCCAAAGTGGACAAGTTCACATTTTCCCACATTATACTCCATCTACGAAATTTTTGTCCACTCACTTAACCTGTGTATATCCTTTTGTAGATTCTTTATATCCTCTTGACAACATACTTTCCTTCCTCTCTTTGTGCAATCAGCAAATTTAGCTACCATACATTTGGTCCCTTCATCCAAGTCATTGATATAGACTGTCAATAGTTGAGGCCCCAGCACCCAGTTGTGGCACTCCACTAGTCACATCCAGCGAACCTGAAATGACCCATTTAACCCTATTCTCTGCTTCCTGGAAGCTAACTAATCCTCTATCCATGCTACTTTGTTGCCCGCTACACCAAGAATTCTTATTATGGGGTGTAGTAACCTTTGATGTGGCACCATATCAAATGCCTTTGGAAATCCAAGTACACCACATCTACAGGTTCCCATTTATCCACATTGCTTGTGACTTCCTCAAAGCACTCTAATAAATTAGTCTAACATGATTGCCCACACAGGTGGAACTCCTTCCCCCAACCAAGCCCGCAGGGAAGGTGCCTCATTTTCTAAGGCATCCTCCCTGCACCACGGAGACAAACCCCCCCCCCCACCCCCAACCCTCACCACTGCCAGGTCACTAGTAAGATCCCAGTGGCGGAGGGAAAAGGCCCTTATTTGGCCTCTGGGCGGGTAGGCCATCATCGATCCCACCCTCGGGAGAATCTGAACTGGGATTCCTGGCATGTGGCACATCTGTGGTGGGCGATTCTGCCCCAAAATCCGCCATTGGGATGAGCACAAAATCTGGCCCATCATCTCTAGTAAAGCCAGTCTTTAGGATATTATTGGACCAGTTCTAAGAAAGTTATGATAAATACATAATATGACAGAGTGGAAATGTTTTCTATAGGGCATGATGTGAATTGTGCGGATGCTGAATATCACTGTGAAGAGGATAATCATTTGACTCACAGTACAGTTGTGACAAGCGGAAATGTCAGCATTCAATTCGCACAAGAGCAAATTCAGCTGTGGCTGAAGGATCGGGGCTGGAGGGTTGTTGCCCTATCTCCCACTCACTGGCCAACTGGCTCTCACTTTCAACTGGAACGCTGCATCCACCCGACAAGTTCAAAACAGCTGAGAGTAAAATGGAAGCTGTCTTCTCTTATCAATCTTCAGAATGAAGAACAGGAGAAGCGTTCTGGATAGTTTGCTTGGTTAAGCTGAAAATTGGCCAGAGCACAAGGCTTTCTACACAGTCAAAGTATAAATAGGTTCTCAGAACTCGGCAATATATGAGCAACTGCTCATCGGTGATCTGTGCATTATTTCCTATTGCTCGAATTTTTGTTTGATTGACAGTCCTGATTGCAGAGGCTCTTGGGCTCATTAAGCAGGGGAATGTTCCCATCTGATTTAATTCTTTGCTCCTGTTCTCCCAGTGGGGAGTCGCAAATGTCAAAGCCCTCTATCTGATCTACAGGCTCGATCAGCATGTGTCACCGCTCAGAGCGCAGGATTATGGAATTACCGCTGTTATCAGGCTAAAAAGTTAAATGGGGAGAGATACTAGTGGTTGCATTAGGGTCGCACCCGTCTCGGAACTCTGACCCAGCCAAAGTTCCCAGGGTTGGGGGAGGGCCTTGCATGAATGGGCTTGCAACAGTGTGGACATACATCTACAGCAACTCCTCATCCTTCTGGAGACCAAGGAAATGGTTTCGTAAGCTGGCCGGCTTATGGTTGCTGGGTTCTGCTACTGAAAAGAAATCTGGCTACCTCTGTGGCCTTGTGTGTCAGGAGGCTTCTTTAATTTCTCCTTTCCCAGTTCCTGGGGTCTCACCCTGGTCTGGACCCCCAGTTGGGCTCTACTTCTGCTATGTTCCATGTAAACAATGTGAAACCAGGCAAACCTGGTTAATCAAAGATCTAGCATTAATCAAAGGCAGATGATTACTATTCATCTATGCAAAAAAAAAGACAGCACAAAGCACAAAAGGAGCAGCTATTCCACATACAATTCAGAATATCAAAATATACATTCTGATTACAGTGAAGATATCGACTCTCCTATTCAAATGCTAGATGTTATGAGCCAGAGAATGAGAGGTAAACTGTTGTCATGGAAATTAAAATGTAACAGAATATATAATCCACAGGGTGGATAATGAACTAGGCAGGATGCTGTCAATTCAATGCGAGGTGGATAATACTGCTTGCATATTCTATCAGAAGCAGTCTAAGAATCTTGCTAAAATCAGGCTGCCAAGTGTATTGCTGAGTTGCAGGAAAAGCCAATTTGATCCCAAAGGGAGTATACTCCAGTCTCTGTAGGAAATCTGTAGGTAATGAGACGTGTTAACAGTAGAAATCTGGGGTTGAACTTTTGGGCATTCACCCCACCCCACCCCCGCCAGCCTGTGCGCCAATTTCAGAAAACCATTCCCAGGGCCGACAATGTTCACCAGCATGGGAGGGGAGGGCGGGACAGTGATCCCACTCACCTCCTCTTTGAGGTCAACTAAAGTACGGAAAAATCTTGTTGAGAGCTTGTTGGAGGGGTAGGGTGGAATTTTGAATGAGGTGCACGGGTTTCAGGAGGTCTATGCTTCTGATCAGCTGAAGGGAGGCAGGTACAGAGTGAGGTGCCAGTCATGGCTGCCTCACGACATCACCCCAGCCCCATAAGAGGGTCAGTGGGGCAAAGAGGGACTCGGCATTTGCAAAGAAGGTGCCCTTGGTGCTGTGCAGGTGGCAGTGAGAGTGGGCACAGTGCCCGGGCATTGAACAGGGTCATCACCCCCCCCAGCATCACAGGAGCTGAAGAGCAGGGAGCAAGACTGCCAATCAAAACTGAGTCGCCACCTGTCCAAAAGGAAGGCTGCAGCTGGCAATGGGCTCAAGACTGTCAGGTCTTAGGCCCAGTGGTGATGAGGGGCAACACCCTCCGTAAGAAGGGCAGAAGCCCGAGCAGCAGGAGGTCACAGGTGAGGAAAGATGGGCAGGAAGGCAATGGTGACCATACCCTCAACACAGGATCTACCATTGAAGACAGAGTTACCTCGAGATAACCGAGACCGTGCTGCAGGAGTTGCGTCTCTTCTGGCAGATGGTCACAGAGATCTGTGCCCTCATTACCGAAGATCTCGCACCTAGTAGCACTGCTCGCCATGCCCTGCCAGTGGCCATCAAATTCACGGTGCCCTTGAACTTCTTCACTTCTAGTACCTTCCAAGGATCAGCTGCAGACTTTGGTGGCACCTCGCCAACAGCTACACACTACTGCACCTCGCTGGTCACTGATGCCCTCTTTGCCGGAGCTGGACAGTACATTCAGTGCACAACAGCTGCCTTGCAGACACAGCGGGCAGTGGGTTTCACCACTGTCACTGCATTCCCCCAGGTGCAGGGCAGCATCGATTGCACCCATGTGGCCATCAAGGCACTTCGTCACAAGCCAATGAGATGCATCAACAAGAAGGGCTTCCACTCCAACAAAAACAGAAATTGCTGGATATACCCAGCAAGTCAAGCAGCATTAGTGGAGAGAGAAACAGAGTTAACGTTTCAGGTTGTGACCTTTCATCAGAACTGGCAAAAGTTAGAAATGCAATAGGTTTTGAGCAAGTGAAAGGGGGGAGGGGTTAAGAAAAACAAAAGGGAAGGTCTGTGATAGGGTGGAGGGCAGGAGAGATTAAATGTCAAAAGGGTTCATGGTATAAAGCCAAGTGAAGAAACAAAAGATATGTCTGGATGAGTTCTATATGGCTGAATAGCAGCTGTCCATTCCCATTCCATGACTCCTTCATTCTCCGCCAGTTCAAGCTGCCTCAGATCTTCACTCCACCCCCCCCCCCCCCCCCCCCCACCACCAAAGTGCGTGAATGGATCCTAGGAGACAAGGCATATCCCTTGAAGACATGGCTACTCATCCCTCTATGGGAGTCCCTGACAGAGGCAAAGAGGAGATTCAACCAATGCCACCTGCTCACTAGGACAACCATTGAGCAGGCCATCGGGTTTCTGAATGTGTGATTCCAGTGCCTGGACTAGTCAGGTGGTACCCTGCAATAACCTCCTTAAAGGGTCTTCTTCGTTGTGGTGATCTGTTGCATTCCCCATAATATGGCCCTCCAGTGAGGTGTGAGCCTTGAGGATGGTGAGGCCCTGGAAGGTGACAGCTCATCAGGGGAGGAGCAGGAGGTGAGAGAGGAGGAGGACGTGGAGGTGGAGGGAGATGATGCTGAACTAAGAGGTGCCCCTGCCGCACAATGATGTGGCTGGGCACAGCTTGAGGTGCGAAGGGCTTGTGAGGTTACCCATGAATGTCAGGGATCTCCTGATGCAGGAATGTTTCAACTGAGCCCCTCTGACCCAGGTTGAGGGGTACAGCACAGAAGGGAGTCTGAGATACCTGTGCTAACACACACATGGAAGACGCATCTTGGAACATCTAACTCTTACCGCCAATGAAGGAAGAACATCTGCCCAGATGCTTTGGCATCACCATGGAGGATCTCGTTATCTCTTTCACCACCTCATACCACTTTTCCTATCACGGCAGCTATAAAAGGAATCCCAGACATGTGGGTTAATGTGTCATCATTTATACAGTGTAAAGAGAGGAAAACAGTAGACAGAGACAGAAAGGAGACACCCCAGTGACCCTCTTAGTGCTTTGCACAATGCGGTGACCTCCTCTTGCCAAACCCCGGGTAGAGAGCCTCCCTCCTCTCCCTCATGGCTTCCAACATTAGATCCAGGTCAGCATCGATGAAGTGAGGGGCAGCCTTGCCACAGATGCCAGGCCTCTGGCTCTCCTGTGACATCTTGCTTCCCTCAGTGATGGCTGCCATGGGGAGTCTAAATCAGTCCCACACTTCATCTAACCTGCCTTTGTTCCTGCCCCATGGGGCTACAATTGGACAGGAAACCCGCCTCTGGACGAATTAAAGGTGCAACCCCCCACCTTCCAACCCCGTGATAATCTGAACTCTAATCAGTTTCCCATTGGAGGCAGATTTCTGACCTGGAAACAAACCCGGAACCTGTTTCCTGCCTCCGTGGTGAAATTCAGCCCCCATTGTCCCAAATTTACTTTTGAGGTTATCAAAATTAGAGGTTCTACATGGTATGGCAGTATTTAAATATTATTAAAGACCTTCCCCCAAATACAAGAACTGTTGATTGATATCTTGTGTCATTAATCAATTTTCTTTCATGTTCAGGGATGTGGCCATCACTGGCAAGGCCAGCATTTATTTCCCATCCTTAGTTGCTGGTCAGAGCTAGTGTTTGGCCCCTTTATCGAACTATTGCAGTCCATATGGTGAAAGTGCCCCCACAGTGTTAGGTAGGGAGTTTAAGGTATTTTGACCCAGTATTGATGAAGGGAGGGCAGTGTATCTCCAAGCCAGGATCGTGTGTGACATGGAGGGGAACGTGGAGGTGACAGTATCCCTATGTACCTCACAGAATCACAGAATTGTTACAGCACAGAGGAAGGCCATTTGATCGATCATGTCTGCACCAGCTCTGCAAATGAGCAATTCACTTAGTGCCATTTCCCCTCCCTCTCTCCGTAGCCCTGCACATTCTTCCTTTTCAGATAACAGTCTAATTCCCTTTTGAATGCTTCAGTTGAACCTGCCTCCACTATACTGTCAGGCAGCACATCCTAGACCTTAATCACTCGCTGTGTGAAAAAGTTTTTCCTCATGTCACTTTTGCTTCTCTTACTACTTTAAATCTGTGCTCTCTCGTTCTCGATCCTTTCACATGTGGGAACAGTTTCTCTTTATCTACTCTGTCCAGATCCCTCATGATTTTGAATACCTCTATCAAATCTCCTCTCAGCCTACTTTTCTCCAAGTAAAACAGTCCTAACTTCTCCGATCTAGCTTCATAACTGAAATTCCTTATCCCTGGAACCATTCTCGTGAATCTTTTCTGCACCCTCTCCAATGCCTTCACATCCTTCCCAAAGTGCGGCGCCCAGAACTGGACGCAATACTCCAGCTGAGGCCGAACTAGTGACTTATACAAGTTCAACATAATTTCCTTGCTCTTGTACTCTGGGCCCCTATTAATAAAGCCCAGGATGCTGTATGCTTTATTAACCACTCTCTCAAACTGTTCTGACATCTTCAATGACTTAATGCACATACACACACAGGTCCCTCTGTTCCTGCTCCCCTTTAGAGTTGTACCCTTTATTTTATATTGTCTCTCCATGTTCTTCCTACCAAAATGAATCACTTCACATTTCTCCACCTTAAACTTCATCTGCCACCTGTCCACCCATTCCACCAACTTGTCTATATTCTTTTGAAGTTCTACACTATCCTCCTCACCGTTCACAATGCTTCTAAATTTCGTATCATACTGCCCTTGCCCTTCTAGTTGGTGGAAATCCCGGGCTTGGGAGCTGCTGCCAAAGAAGCCCTGATGAGTTGCTGCCCTATGTGTGGATGGTACACACTGCAGCCAGAGAACTTCAAAATAGTTGCAAAGATCTTCTGAATTTACCATAGCTCAAGATCAGATAGGATTCATCAAAATTAGATTCTTAATGGAATAATCATCAACAAACCTTGCACTTCCTTTGTGGAATGCGAGATGAATTGAGGCTGTCTATTATCATTTTCCTGGACAAAGGATCGGACTGCATACAATAGGGACACTTGTTTTACAGTTGAGATGCTGTGGCGGTGAGCACGTGGCGTGACTTGGGTGAAAGGTAAATACAACTTCTTAAGGGCTTGAATTTTAAGAAGTGAGTTATTATCAAATCCTTTCTCCCTTAGGCGAGAAACAAAGCAACATTCCCACTCTCTTTGCTACAGTAATCCAACCTCTAACTTAGACAATTAGAGAAATTATAGCAGGCTGAAGGATTACTGCAGAGGATTGGAACACCTGATAGATGTGCATATGCAGATGATTTGCTGCTATTTCTCGATGAACCATAATTAAGGCTCAAATAATATAGCCAAGTGAATTTTTCTTGATTTTCCCTGCTTAGAAAATAAACGTATCAAAAATTTTAACGGAACCAATAGTGTAGAATAAGATTTATGAATGTTTTCATACTTTGTTTCAGTATAAAGTACTTCTGGGTCACATTTAATATCGACCCAGGTGGAGTCAAACCTGAACTGTAAATGCTATAAGCAGTAAAACAGGATCTGTCCTTTTTCACTCTTTACTTATTCCATTGTGAATGGATTTGACATAGTGAAGAGAAGCATCACGCCAAGATTGAAGTATTTGTCAGGATGATTGCACATCCCATTCTGAGACACATTTATACATTTATGGTGAACAGATCTTATGGAATGGGTGATATTGTAGCACAAGCCATAACTGGGATGAACGGACAAAGAAATGACCCAAGCAAATGGGTCAGCTGCTGTATGATCAGGGTCTTCCAACAAATTTAGAAGAATGTAAGAACACACTGGTAGGGTTTAGTATTTCCAACAAACAGTTGGACCTTTTGGGGGAACAGTTCAAAGTTTCCAAGAAAATATTATTAGGGGGAACTTTTATAACTGAAGTTTATTAACAGCGTGTCATGAAAGAAGTTACTGGAAGCAGTTCACCTATTCTCCACATTGTCACTTCCACATTCATACCTCAATCTACCTTCTTGACAACAACTATTCCCAACAGGATAGCTGCACTCTGACATAGTAAGTGGGACCTGTCCATATGCAGAGAGAGTGTCCATATCAAGGCAACAGAAACTTTGCTTGTGCAGATTTCTCAGTAGATTTCTGGATGGATAGAACATTGTGACATAGATTGGAGGGACTGTTATTAAATGATTCTGTACACAGAAGATCCCTAAAAGAACAATGAGATGAATGATCAGTTAATCTGTTCCTGATGGCATGGGCAGAGGGAGGCATGTTGGTCAGGATACTAAGAGAATTTCCTGCTCTTCTTGAACCTGATTAGGCAAATGGGATGTCAGTGTAGCAACATGGCATCCAAAGGATAGAGCACTCAATAATGTAACCTTTCCCCAGCAGGCCAAAGTCCTTGGGTAGGACTTGAACTCAGAAGTAAGAGTGCTACCAACCAAGCTGACTTTTGGCAGGCAATTTGAAAGCTGTACCATAACCTACCACCTACTCAATCTAGGGTCCATGTATCATACCAGAGATTAGCTCTATCGCATGATAAATATAACCATACATGTAACTGGATTTAACAATGGCTTAGTTAACCATGGATATGAACCATAAACTCTATCTCTATCCATCCACATACTATATACTGAGGACCCTGTGAGCTTCTTGTCAGTCTCAAACTTCTTGTCATCTGAATATTGATGGGTGATAAGAGCCAAGGCAGGATCTTGAGAATTTAGTCTAACCAATTTATGATAATCTATTGAGTAACACAAACTACATACTGACCTAAAGATACCCTTTCCTGAAAAAGTCATTTAATTCTTTAAAACACATCATTCAATGCACACAATTTAATACAGCCAGACACTGGTGAAAGCAGTATTATAAATTGTTCCAACGCAAATCCTGGTACAGTTGGGAGACCAGCTGACATTATTAAAAGGTGTCTGAAAAGCAACCAGTAACATAAAGGTTGAGAGCTGCTGTCAGTGTAGCTGCTACGAGCAAGTCTCCAGTAACTACTAATCAACTATCTAAATACCCTAGTAATTCTAACAAAATCTATACTCCTTTTTAAATCTGAAATATCTACAGACAGTGCTCGAAAGCTACATCATGCATGGTAAGACTGCAGCAAAGGATATTTCCAGGACACACCTATACCATGATGAACTTATCCAACCTCCTGTTTTGAAAGGAAGATTTGCCCTAAACATCATTCCCAAGTGAAATCTGGATTTCATTTTGCTCCAGACATTTCTTCCACTTACAGAAGGAAATCTTAATTAAGCTGTAAATAAAATGATGACTAATTTCACTCAGCGGGACTTGAAATGGTTGCAAACCATTAACATAAACATAGGAACAGGAGGAGGCCATTCAGCCCCTCAAGTCTGCTCTTCATTCAGTTAGATCTTGGCTGATCTGTATCTTGACTCCATTTACCTGCCTTGGTTCTATATCCCTTAATACCCCAGCATAACAAAACTCTGTCAACCTCATTTTTGAAATTGTCAAAACTGTAGGGGTTATGGGTTTAGAAAAACCTGTTGCTATACTATCATGGATAGAAAAACGGCACCATCAAAAATCAAGTACAGCTCAACTGAACCTAGCAAAGGCTAACTGTGTCAGAAACTAGCTAATTTAGATTCAGTAAGAACATCCTAGTTCCCCTCTCAAGCTGGTTTCCAAATTATGATATTTTAGCAATCTCTCTCTCAATTGGGTCATTGTTTATGTACAAAATTGGCAACATTGATTTTATTTTAAATTGATAGAACAGGCTGCACACTGTCTTATAAGTTATTTATATAGGAAAGTCCAAGTACTAATACGTACAACTGGGAGTTGTCAAAGAACATCAGTTTGCTGTGTTTCTCCACATGATCACTAATCATCACTTGGCTATCAGGGTGATGAGTAAAGTAGAAGTGAGGTGTTCTCCCGGGAAAGAGAAGGAAAGTCAGCGGACAAGTTAACCCATACCATCCCCTCACATTTTGTTGGTTAAGAGGGTAAGATCTGGAAGTAGGTGACCTATTATTCCTTCTTACTTAGATTTGTGTAAGGTATGGACGCAAGGTAAAAATAAAAAAGTGGACAAAATAGCAGTGGGGGATGGGGGCGGGAAACACAAATAAGTGGAAGTCTTTCGCTTACAGGATTCTTCCTTCACCCATCTCCAAACTCCTTCAGAGGACTCTGGTATTCTACACACAACCTCATTTACAGGGAGCTGTAGCTTTCTGAAGTTGTCAGAGAGATAAAAGCTTTTAAATTAGTCTTTGCTGGAATAAAGGGGCCTGAATAGTCTGACTGATTTCATAAAAGATGCTATTTTTGCGTGTAACGACTGGAAGTTAGATCTTCGCTAAAGATGACCCATAAAAAGGAAAGAGCGTTGTCTTAATTGTCCTCAGATGTTATACGTCTGCACAAAGCTAAAATATGAGCGGATTGTTACTGCAGCAGACAGCTAACACAGCAGGCTTCCTAAACCACATGAAATGAAGAGCATTCTTTTCGAGTCTTACACAATTAACTAAATAAACAGAGGGTAACTTCTTAATAGAATGGAACTGACTGATTATTAGTTCACCATATGGAACATGAGCCTCACTACTAATTATTTAAGACATAAAAATAATGGTCTTTTCTCTCATCCTGCTCTATTTATACATTGTATAGAAGTAGAAGATTGCTTTTCACAGGAAGTTTTTTGTGTGTATGTGATCAGATCAGTATTGTATTTGTTAATAGGCTTGATATCCTGCTCATCTATATAGAGAACAGATACCCTATTGTACCATGTACCCTATTGCACTGGTGGAACCAGGTTTGGCTGACTGGGCAGGAGAGTTGAACTCAAGATTTCTTCCACTTAGCAGGAAAGGGATTGAACTGGGAAATGCGACTTACCTAATCGAAGGCTGAGCCAGGGACAACACAGACTTATAGGCTGAACCTGGAGCTGATGTTGATGACAAAGGTTCCTGGGAGCAAAAGAGAGACAGTCCCCCAAAAGCTGTAATGGCTGAAATCAAAATGATTGTGGGGTTGGGGGGGAAATCATCATCCCACAGAACCCCTCCCCCCTCCCACTGGCTCTCACACTGCCTAATAGTAGTAAAGGTTGAATCATGATCAAGTTCTTAATCAGAGAGTGATGTGAATGTGGAACTTGCTACCACATGAAGTAGTTGAGGCGAATAGCAATGATACATTCAAGAGAAAGCTAGAGAAAACCATGAAGGAGAAATGAATAGAACGTTATCCTGATAGGCTAAGATGAAGATTGATGGGTGAAGTTAAGCTGATTGGCCTGTTCCAGTGCTGCAAACGCTATGTAAATGTTATCAGCACTCCATCTCCCTCTGAGATACATGCAGTGTCTTAACATAGAACATAGTACATATTCTATGTGGAAAATGTATTAATTATCAATCTTTCGGCTCCTGTGATACAATTTTTTAATGACACAATCAAATTATACCATTGTCTGATAGGTAGAATGTTATAATTTGGTTAATTCCAGTTCTGTCTTATCAGAAAGACCCCACTTGGTCAAAATCCTGGAACTCCCTTCTTAATAGCACTGTGGGTGTACCTACCCCACACGGACTGCAACGGTTCAAGAAGGCAGCTCACCACTACCTTCTCAAGGACAATTAGGGATGGGCAATAAATGCTGGCCTGGCCAGTGATGCCCACATCCCATGAATGAATTTTTAAAAAGGTATTGGAAATTTTTGTATTGTGTAAAGAAATGAGTGTTCACCTCACTCATTAAACGAGAGAGAAAGGATACCAGCAGAAGGTGTGTGTTCACATTAATACTTTGAAATCCAGTGTCCCTCCTGCTTTGGCCAGTGCTGAATACCAGGCAGCCAAGTAAAATATCAGAAACAAAAATGCATTTCTAGGACTGGAAAGAAATCCATTAAACCCATTAAAATGCTACATTATATTTTACTACCTCTGAGTGTATGTAGTCCTTACTGTTTATTTTTTAAATAGTACATTCATTTTGATAAACAAAAAAGGACAGAGATACATCTTATGTACATGTTTATTAAGGTGACGGATGGTCAGTGGTTGGAAACCTCATCTACTTGTGAACTTCCTCCTAAACCTCTCCTTCTTAAAACCTACCTGTTTGACCAAGGTTTTGGTCACCAGTCTTAATGTCTCTTTATGTGGCTCAGCATCAAATTTTCTCTAATAGGGATCCTGTGAAGTTCCTTGGGATATTTTACGATGTAAAGCTCTTGAAGTGTCAAAAGACCTTCTTTCTATTGCTAGCTGATGTCTGCTGGCTCACCCTTTCCCTATGCTTAAAAGTGTTATAAAGAGGAAGGGAGACAAAAAAAAAGACAAGTTATGGGCCAATCTACATAGAAACACAGACAATGTCTCAGCTGGGGCTAATAAAGGAAGTTTAGCTATTTACTCATAACAGATGTATGAGTCAGTAACGAGGAGGATAAGCTAGATGTCAAAGTACAAACACTGCAATGATGGAATGAAATGACACATTTGGAGGGGAGGTGTGGGATGCAGTTATCAACCCCCGCCAGCTTGGACTTGCTTAGACCCCTGCTGCCTCCTCTTTCCCAACCCAACTCCAGCTGTTAGGCAATGAAAACTTTGCTAACAAGCCAACCACTGTTACTATAGATACATCGGCCAAAAAAGGAAGATGGCATACTATTTTTATTTTCAAAAATAAAACACACACATTCACATGAAGTTTAAAATAATGTTCCTTTAATTTATACCTTTTAAGAAAAACCTAACACTATTACTTTACCTTCCATAACAATCTATATTAATAATAGCAACAAAAACAAGAAATGCTGGATTCACTCAGCAGGTCTGGCAGCATCTGTGGAAAGAGAAGCAGAGTTAACGTTTCGGGTCAGTGACCCTTCTTCGGAATAGCTGTCCTGTTAGATTAAACACTTTCTTCCAGTCTGGCTGACATATTTTATTTGGATCTAACCAGTTGTGTCTAATTGAACCATTAGTTGTTAAGGGACTATCTCTAAATAGCTCATTCTCAAACTGATACCATATTAGTGTATCTTTCAACTTTTCAAATCAGCCATCCTTATGGCTTTTTTGAGTAAGCTTGCCAATTGAGTGGCAATCTTTTGGCATTTTTGCATTGTGGCCTAAACTCTGTTCAGCCAGTAAAAAGAGGTTTCCATTTCAGCCACCTGAGCAAGATGTGTAATCTCCAATCTCAGGTATGCAGAAGTGAATTGTTACAACTATAACATCCTTAAACAGCACCATCTGGTGTACAGATAGAGCAATTACCTAAACATATATGGCATCAGTCATTGTGAGTTGAGTAATATACACAAGACAGTAAAGACTCTAGTAAACAAAATATTATAGTAAATGACAAAAAAAAAATTTCAACAGAAACTTAGGTTCCAGCCACTCTTTCCTGCTGTCACTAACCACTGTGGTTGTTTCTTCATGCATCAATCTCTGTTTCCTCTTTGATCCTAAACTGAGTTTGCTATGGCACTCTCAGTTCATTGCCAGCACCATTTTCCAGGACATTGACTGGTAACACTCCTGCATCTCCCGCTCTGCTGTTGAAACCCAAGTCATCAGTTCAAAGGACTGCTTAAAATTCAAAAGATGAAGTTTTAGATTAGCTACGGAAAAGGACAAGAGCAATCAAGAGTAAAAATATTTAATTTGAGGAGGGCCAATTTCAGCAGCTGGGAATGGACCTG
This sequence comes from Heterodontus francisci, assembly GCF_036365525.1. Classification (NCBI taxonomy): domain Eukaryota; kingdom Metazoa; phylum Chordata; class Chondrichthyes; order Heterodontiformes; family Heterodontidae; genus Heterodontus; species Heterodontus francisci. Next base: position 67,214,114 of record NC_090394.1, read on the forward strand.
GCTCAGGTAAATTGGAATCAAAGATTGGCAGGCAAAATTGTAATTGAGCAATGGGCGGCTTTTAAAGAGGAGATGGTTCGGGTACAGTCGAGGTACATTCCCAAGAGGGGAAAGGTAGGGCAAATAAAACCAGAGAACCCCGGATGATGAAAGAGATAGAGAGTAAGATGAAGCAGAAAAAGGGTGCATATGATCCAAATTTCGGTTTATAATACAAGTGAGAATCAGGCTGAATTTCGAAAGTCCAGAGGGGAAGTGAAAAGGGAAATAAATGGGACAAAGAGAGAGTATAAGAAGAGACTGGCAGCTAGCATAAAAGGTAATCTGAAAGGCTTCCAAAGGCATATAAATAGGTGGATAGTAAGAGGAGGGGGTGGGACTGAATAGGGACCAAAAAGAAGACCAATGCATAGAATTGCAAATGTTTTACCCTTGTTCAAAATAGGATGTTGGGATAACTACGGGCCAGTCAGTTTAACCTCGTTGGTGGGGAAGCTTTTAGAAACGATAATCCCAGACTAAATTAACAGTCACAAATGTGCATTAATTAAGAAAACCGAGCACAGATTTGTTAAAACCAAATTGTGTTTAACTAACTTGATTCAATTTTTTGGGGTGGTAACTGAGAGGGTTGATGAGATTAATGCAGTTGATGTGGTGTACTTGGACTTAGTCATAGACTCATACAGCACTGAAACAGGCCCTTTGGCCCACCAAGTCTGTGCCGACCAACAACCACCCATTTATACTAATCCTACGTTAATCCCATATTCCCCTATCACATCCCCACCATTCTCCTACCACCTACCTACACTCAGGGCAATTTACAATGGCCAATTTACCTATCAACCTGCAAGTCTTTGGCTGTGGGAGGAAACCAGAACACCTGGCGGAAACCCACACAGTCACAGGGAGAACTTGCAAACTCCGCACAGACAGTACCCAGAACTGAATCCAGCTCGCTGGAGCTGTGAGGCTGCGGTGCTGAGCACTGCGCCACTGTGCTGCACAAAACAAAAGGTTACTGATAAGGTGCCACATCACAGGCTTGTCAGCAAAGTTGAAGCCCATGGAATAAAAGGGACAGTGGCAACATGGATATGAAGTTGGCTGAGTGACAGGAAACAGAGAGAAGCGGTGAACAGTTGTTTTTTTGTAACTTGAGGAAAGTATAGAGTGGAGTTCCCCAGGTACTAGGACCCCTGATTTTCATGATATATATTGTTGACTTGGACTGGGGTGTACAGTGTACTTTCAAAATTTATAAATAACACAAAACTTGGAAGTGTAGTGAACAGTGAAAAGGATGGTGATAAGAGAAAAGAAAGACTTGCATTTATATGGCACTTCTGACAAACACTAGATATCTCAAAGTGCTTTGCTGCCAATTAAGTACTTTTGAAATGTAGTCACTGTTTGCAATGTAGGAAATACAGCAGCCAATTTGCACACAGCAAGCTCCCACAAATGGCAATGCAATTATGACAAGATAATCTTATTTGTGATCTTGATTGAGGGATAAATATTGGCCAAGACACTTTGAAATAGTGCCGTGGAATATTTTATATCCACCTGAGAGCAATATAACATCTCAGCCAGAAGACAGTACCTCCAGCATTCCCTCAGTACCACACTGTAGTATCAGCCTTGATTTTTGTGTTCAACTCCTGGAGTGGAACTTGATCCCATAACCTCATGACTCAGAGGCAAGAGTGCTAACAACTGAACCATAGATATTCAAAGCACATCGATAGGTTGGTGGAATGGACAAATATGTGACAGATGGAATTTAACACAGAGAAGTGCAAAGTGACTTGGTGAATTTGGTAGGAAGAAGGAGGAGAGGCAATATAACTAAAGGGGGTGCAGGGGCTGTATATGAGCACAGATTGTTAAAAGTAGCAGGGTGGGTTGAGAAAGTGGTTAAAAAAAGCATACAGGATGCTGGGCTTTATAAATAAAGGCATAGATTACAAAAACAAGGAAGTTCTCATGAACCTGTATAAAACACTGGTTCGGCCACAGCTGAAGTATTTTGTCCAATTCTGGACACTGTGCTTTAAGAAGGATGTGACAGAAGTACAGAAGAGATTTACTAGAATGATTCCAGGAATGAGTGTCTTAAGTTACCTGGTTAGATTGAAGAAGCTGGGGTTGTTGTCCTTAGAGAAGAGAAGGCTGAGAGGAGATTTGATAGAGATGATAAAATCATGAGGGGTCTGGGCAGAGTAGATATAGAGAAAGTGATCCCATTGGTGGAAGGGTCGAGAGCCAAAGGACACAGATTTATGGTAATTGGCAAAAGAACGTAAGACAACAGGAGGAAAAATATTTTTATGCAGCGAGTAGTTAGGATCTGGAATGCGCTGCTTGAGAGTGTGGTGGAGGCAGATTCAATTGCAGTTTTCAAAGGGAAAACATAGACAGTACATAAAGGGGAAAAAATTGCAGGGCTACAGGGAATAGGACTTGCTGAGTTGCCCTTGCAGAGATTAGGTGCAGGCTCGATAGACCAAACAGCCTCCTTCTGTGCTGCAACCATTCAAAGATTCTATTCTATGATTCTAAAGAATGACTTCTCCCCCAACTCTCCAACATTCAACAACTCCAACCTATTCAGAACTCCACAGCCTATGGCAACAATGTTTGAGAGATTATGCAGACTCCTAAGAGTTGTTGAGCAAATATGTGGTGTGGTGGTGATGGGTCTGTTCCTGTTGGGAGGAAAGCTCACATCGTATAGAATGTAAGTGTCCTCATAGATAACATTTGGTCCATGTTATCTCCTGGACTGGTTTTGATTGCTTTAGGGGATCAGAGAGGAATTTTCCAGAGTACTTTTTCCATTATTGTCACTGAGTTTTCTCTCTGTTCTTCTGTCTGCCTGAGATTACATTGGGTAGTGGAGGGAGTGTCTAGTCATGATGCCCCAGCCATCATGGTGTGTGGGTCAAGCCTGATGGATCAGCTGGTCTTCCCTGCCAATTAATTTCATACGTTTGTCTGTTCTGCCGCACATACAACGCTACACCCTGGCCAATCGCGAATGACTCCCTCTGACCTCACACAATGGGCATCCAATCTTTCAGAGCAGAAGCCTGATATGTCCCACACCCAGCAAACTGACCGTGCAGGACTGATTCAGCAGTAAGTGCAGCATGAAATTGAGACCCTCTATACCACACCGTATTTATCTTCGCATCCACTTTAGGTATAGCTCAAGGCACCAATGTAAGCATTCCATGTATCTAAGAGTGCAGTAGAGGGAGCTCTGTAGCATATTTGCTCAACAACTCTTAGGAGTCTGCATAATCTCTCAAACATTGTTCCAACTGTGAAGTTCCAATTCTAAACACATGTTGTGTATATATCAGCTATATCCCTTGACAACTAGATGGTTCTACAAAACCTTTTGCATGTCAAGTTTTTTACTTACTCTGCTCTCCTAATAGTTTGTACATATGTAAGTGATGACTGCTGTTACAACCAGGTGAGAGGGGTCTAGGGGTTCCCTCACAGTCTTTGCCTGGTTTAACCGTAACAGGGTTTAATTTTTTTTTTAAACACCGTGTTTTAGCCCCCCCTTAGTGAATCCTTGTTCACCGCTTTCCAATTGTAAGGCAAAGAAATCAATTCTTAGATTTTAAACAAGAAAGGTAGAAGTTTATTCATCTTAAACTCTAATCCGTTACCGACTACGAATATGCGACGCGACCACACTAGCATGCATACGCGATAAACACACCCGCAGATAGAGACAGAAAAGTAGAAAGGAATAAAGGGGAAAGGTTTGAGGCAATAGATGGGTTTCTACTTCACTGGCCTTTGAGTTTGTTGTGAAGTCTTTGGTTCCAGTTCAAAACTGCCTTCTGCCTTTTTCTCTCTGGCACAATTCAATAAAAACCCAGGTTGCCCAGCAGGTTAGTCATGTGACTAGCTGGTTTAACCATTTCTGCTTGTGGATTCTGCCATCTTGGCAGTCATCCTGGAATGTGAGCTTCCTCACCTTCAATGTCCGGTGATCAAATTCCATTTTGGGTTAAGTGGGCCAGATAATAGTCCTTTGTCTCTCCGAGCACTGTCTGTTAGTCTGCAAATGTTTTTCCAGCCAAGTATCTGGTGATTTTTTTTTAACAAGTCCTTTCTTCACTCCGGCAACAATTTAAAATTAATGTTCTTATGACAAAATTAATATGCCTCATTCTTGGCAGGTAGGGGTCTGCATGACAACTGCATAGACTTTGCTAAATGTACTTAACTCCAAACTTGTAAGCTGAATTCCATTATATGAACTCTTTTATCTGGTACACGGTATCTAGCAAATTGCTACTTACAATGTACAGTCATATTTGAGCTCTTAATATTGATTAACTTATTGAGCTCCAAAAAAGTTCAAGAGTATCCAATGCTGATTAAATATTGTTTTGAATGAAACATCAGTCCCAACTTTCAGCCAAGATCTGCTGGAATTACCATGTGCTTTCATTGGCTTGTTGCTCTCTTTTTTCTGTTTCTTTTGTATGTTAGATGTTGGCTAATCACACCTACAATTGGTGCCAACATACCAGGCCAGAACAAAACACCTCTCAATAACTCTGAAGATTTTTCAAATCCCTGGTGACTTTGATGTATTTTTACCAATTTGCATTTTCTAAGGCTGGCAAGCAAAGATCTTTTATGATCCTATGAACTTTGTGCTCACTGACCTACATTGGCTTCCAGTCAAGCAATGCCTCAATTTAAAAATTTTCACCCTTGTTTTCAAGTCCCTCCATGGCTTCTCCCCTCCCTACAAACCCTACAACCTCTGAGATATCTGTGCTTATTTAATTCTGGCCTCCAGAGCATTCCCGATTTCCTTCCACCTTCAGCTGCCTAGTCCCCAAGCTCTCGAATTCTCTCTCTAAACGTCTCCGCCTTGATACCTCTCTTTCCTCCTTTAAGACGCCCCTTAAAACCTACCTCTTTGACCAAGCTTTTGGCCATCTGCCCCAATAACTCCTTTATGTGTCAAATTTTTCTTTATAACGCACTGTGAAGAGCTTTGGGACATTTTATTCATTAAAGGCACTATATAAATACAAGTTAACAATGTTCTTTTTAAGATAAGCCTCTCTTCAATAGTCAATTCAGCTTGAAAAGTCCCAAAGCTGTTGTGTCCCAGGATCAACTTCAGGAATTTCAACTTTTGTAATGGTTGGATTTTCTCAGTTTCTCACCTATTCTTGGTTTGTGACATCAGGAAACAAGTTACCATCTACAGACATATGAAGATCTTTGTCATTATTGCAGTTGGTTTCAGTAAGGGTCATTTCAACCTAACTGTTTGGCTATACACTGTCTGTGCCTATCTTGTATTAACTGTCAAACTCTATTTTTGTAACTTAAGTAAAACTGTAGTCTTGATGGGGTTTCATAAAGCGGATTTTTAATGAGTTTTATGAGCATTCCACCACAACATTCCTTGCCTGCACATATTGGTGGAAATATACCACAACTGCAAATTCTTTCTCTAATTGGATATATATTCTGAAGAAGAGCAAGAGAGCTTTCCCTGTGGCTTGAGCACGAAAATCAAGGCTGACACTCCAGTGCAGTACTGAGGGAGTACTGCACTGTCAGAGGTGCAGTCTTTCCAATGAGGCATTAAACTGAGGCCCCATCTGCCTGTTTGGGTGGATGTAAATGACTCCATGGCACTATTTTGAAGATGAGCAGGGGAGTTATCCCCGGTGTCCTGGCCAATATTTATCGCTCAATCAACATCACAAAAAATTATCATATTTCTGTTTGTGGGTGCTTGCTATGTGCAGATTGGCTGCTCCATTTCCCTACATGACAACAATGACTTTGCTTCAACAGTATTTCATTGGTTGTAAAGCATTTTGGGACATCATGAAGCGCAATGTATAAATGCAAGTTCTTTCTTGTTTTCGTTTTATATCAACACTGAGTTAGTTTATATGTTCACAAGGCATGTACTGTGAATTGTTCTTCCTATAGCAAAATTGCACCGATTCCTAAATTGGCTATATTAACCTTTGTTAACTAATGTTAATCAATATTTGTCCTTCACTGGCGAGGTCACATCACACTATTTTGGAATGGGATATCTGATTGGTTGAGCTTTCCTGCTATGCTCTGAATACATCGGCATATTTATATGTCACCTTTGGGAATTCATTGTTCATGATTGCATCAATTCTTCTGATCAACCGTGACCGTTGGGATACTTGAAGTCCATGGACTGGCTGCACTTGCTATTCTAGAATTTGAAATTCAAAACTTTGGTATTTGCCTGTATATTAGTGTTATATTTTAATATTGGTATGATGTTATGGTCAGAGTTCATCACCATCGTTGCATTAGATTTGTTCCATTTTGTCCTTGTTTCTTGTAAACTGACAATTGCATGACATTCAACTGAGCTTTTATATCTAGTTAATAGTTCTGTCATTCACTTTGAGGTCAAGAGTCCAGTCAACAACATCTGTCTCAAATGCATCCAGAAAAGGGAATTCTCAATAAAATGGCTTTTTCACCCCTGCACTTTCTTTCTCATGCTTTGTTTTTCTGATGAGAATGGTATTCCTTTGGCCTCACATATGTTAGTGAATGATTTTGTGTATTTTTAAAACCACACATAGCTTTGGCCATGCCCTAGATATTTTTTCCTCTCAATTACATAGAAAATACAGCACAGAAACAGGCCATTCAGCCCAACCAGTCGATGCTGGCATCCATGCTCCACTCGAGGCTCCTCTCATCTAATTCTATAAACATAACCCTCTATTCCCTTCTCCCTCATATGTTTACGCAGCTTCCTCTTGAATACATCTATACTATTTGCCTCAATTACTCCCCATGGTAGCGAGTTCCACATTCTCACCACTCTCTGGGTAAAGAATTTTTTTGAATTCCCGAATTGATTTCTTCGTGACAATCTTATATTAATGGCCTCTGGTTTTGCTTTTTCCCACAAGTGAAACACTCTGTCTGTGTCTACTCTATCAAAACCTTTCATAATTTTAAAAACCATTGAGGTAACCCCTTATCCTTTTGCTTTCAAGAGAAAAGACGCCCAGCCTGTTCATCCTTTCACTAATTTATTGATTTAGCACTGTGCTTACTATCCTTGATTTTCCGCTGAGTGATAAGATCTGATTTTTCTTTTTCATTGAAATGTATGAAGTGAGCAGCTTAGTAATGATGTTACTTGACTAATAATCCAGAGGCCCAGATTAATGATGGGAGGCAAGCATTCAAATCCAACCACAACAGCAGGGAATTTAAATTCAATGAATTAACTAAAATCTGGAATAAAAAGCTCTTATCAGTAACAGAGACCATGAAAATACCAGATTGGTGTAAAATTCCATCTGGTTCACTAATGTCCTTTAGGAAAAGGAAATCTGCCTTCCTTACCTAGTCTGGCCTATTTGTGACTCCAGATCCACAGCAATGTGGTTGACTCATAACTGATCTCTGAAATAGCCTAGCAAGTCATTCAGTTGTATTCAAGAAGCTGGCTCACTGCCACCTTCTCAAAGGCAAGTAGGGATGGGCAATAAATGATGCCTTACCAGTCATGCAGGCATCCTGTGAATGAATAGAAAAAAGTGACATCTCTACTACACCAACATGTGTATTGCTGAAAACAGAGACATTTTGTCGAAGCCTTTCGTCTTGCACTCATCAGGACAATGTGCAGGAATACCACTGTAAGGGAAACAACAAATTTATACTGGATGAGAAGAGAGTGCTGATTGGTTGGCAAGTGGACTCTGATTGCTAGAGGCGTTGCCATGGAGAATGCACCAGTTTATGGTGACAGACAGTTAACTGCCAAGCTTTGTTTGAAATTTAAACCAGGCAGCTTGACTCTAATTGGTCAAGGCATTGCCCTGAGGAATGAACCAGTGCATGGCTGTGACTTATTTTGTTTAGCTGTAACAGGCGCAATGTGTGTACATGTTCTTCCTGTCTGCAAAGAACAGGGCCCTGTGTATGCAGCTTCCAGTACGCACAAATGTGCCACATTGCGAGCCCAACTGACAATCTTAAATTGGTTGTCAGTGTAATTCTTAGCACACTGAGGATTATTTAGCAAATGTTGTCCAATTGCAGAATCACATCTAATGTTGGACACTGTGTTTTGAGTTTTGCAAGCACAGGCTGGTTGGGTACAGTCTGTACCTTGTCCATTGCAAAAAGCGGAAGAGACACGTTGTTTGATATGATCTGCCAGTCTTTGGGACGTACGGCCTATATACCTAGCCTCACACTGGCATTGAATTTCATATACCACATTACTCATTTGTGTGATAGGCAGAATGTCTTTTTGGCTTGACGGTAGCAGCCTGTTAGTGGCGAACACCACACGTGTTGCTACTGCAAAGTAGCAGCATGAAACAGTTGGCTTCACCTGTTGCTCAAACCTTTTGGGATACTTTACCCTTCCAGGATAATCTGAGGCAGACTGGGCACTTTTCTGGGCCGGAAATGATGGCCTTAGGCCAGTTCATAAGCTTGCATGATGGGGGGAGATGGTGGCGTAGTGGTAGTGTCACTGGACAAGTAATCCAGAGGCCTAGCCGAATGCCCTGGCGATACAGGTTCAAATCCAACCTCGGCAGCTGGTGGAATTTAAATTCAATTAATCTAAAGCTGGAATTGAAAGCTAGTCTCATCAATGATGCCATGAAACTTTCATCAATTGTCATAAAAACCCATCTGGTTCACAAATGTCCTTTAGGGAAGGAAATCTGCCATTCTGGCCTACATCTGACTCCAGACCCACAACAATGTGTTTAACTCTTAACTGCCCTCCAAAATGGCCTAGCAAGCCAATCAGGTCAAGGGCAATTAGGGCTGGCCCTGTCAGTGATACCCACATCCCAAGAAAGATTTTAGAAAAATACAGCAAGAAACACTAACATGACTTTATGACATTGCTAATTTTGCATAGGTGTTTTAGCGACACTTTTCTGGCATTGACTGGAGCAATGGGACTAGCTAGAGAGAGAGCACAATAAGAAACAATGGGATGGGGTGAGAACAGTTGAGAATTTGGAAATGTCACTGAAGCAGCATCCCCACCCTACCACCTCAAGCATTGGTGCACGTAAACAGACAATGAGAGATTTTTAGGGTGGAGCAATTTGTTTGAATGAGGAACTGCAGGCTGGATGAGGGGTCCTGCAGGCTATAGGTTGGCCACCTAAATCCTAACAAACCAACTTCAAGATCATGCATCATTCATTTTCAAATTGTTCCATGGCCTCATTCAACTTTCTTAGTGATCTTCTCCAGCTTGACCTCCTTCACTGCTCAGCCACAATTATTGTGCATTCCCTGCTACCCCTGCCATCTACGGTAGGGTTTCCAACCCTCCATGATTGTCCAGGAGCCTCTAGGAATGGAACTGTAATCTCCTAGACGCTTCCGTGAGAAAAATCACAGAGAATCTTTTTTTTTAAATGTATTTTTTTCTTTTCTTTTAACACTTCATTAGTTATAAAGATATTAGAAATGGGGAAAATGGCTGAGTGAACGGGCAGAGTGTTTGGTCGCTTGAGGTCATCTGATGTAACCTCCAGGAATATGTCCAACCAGAGTTGACAAGATTAATCTGAGATCATGGGTTGCATTTTAGTCAGCGACTGTGCTCCGCGGCGGCGCGCTGTGAAGTCTGCGGCCTTCTGACATGGAAGTGCTGCTGCAGAGCCCCCGCAACATTACGCACGAGGGCTCATTTTAGTGGAGGGGGTGGAACGCCCCCCTCCCCCCCCCCGATGACGTAACCTGCAGATCATGCTGTTGTAAAAGCAGATAGAGGCAAGTGTGAGTCCATTTGCACAAAAGCCAGACACTCAGGCCATTCCCAGGAGGAATCGAAGCCCTTTAATTCCAAAAGGTATCTCCAGCAGACCAGAACTTGTAGCAATAAAATGGTTAGTTGTGTTTGATCTACCAGTGACCATGTTCCCCTACTCTTTTTTTTTAAAGTGATAATAATCCAAATTAGTTTATAGAAGTTTTACTTCAAAACTAGCAGATACTTTTGTTTAGTCACATGAAAAGAAAAGTTTCCCCCACATCTCTGTAAAGGGCATCCCTCAAAATTAATTATATGTTTTAACAATTTGTACATAACGGCCAGTCAGATCAGCTATTAAAGGACTTGCGGTCTAGTCCTGCAGTGTGTTAGCCATCATTATGCAGGGTGTGAGAGGACACAAGTGTGCAAAGCTTCCTGTGGAGGTATTCTTAGGCAGGTCTAGTTAATCCTGGCCACAGCAGAACAACACCTTGCTGAATCTGGAGTGTTAATGGTGGCTGTGCACTGCTGAGGACAAACAAATTAACCATTATTAAAATATCCTTCAAAAGTAGGGACTTTTCTGAAGCATTTTTAAAATGTATTAAAAGGGTGATTAGTACCTGAAATAGCTGGCTCACACTGTTACTCAATCGGCCCTCTATATTGCTGACAACAGTGAGTATACACAACCAGGGTGCTCAACCCCATTTATATCATTTGTGTAAAATTGGGACTCTTTTGTTGTAACCCAAACAGAGTTGGAGATGTGATTTATTAAATTGATAAGAAAAGTGGAAATTTTCCATTGTTGACTCCAAGGGTTGACAATTCTGGAGGCTTCACCACATGACCTCCTCCCTCTAACTGCTCCACTCCCTCGCTCCCCTCATTGGTCACCTGACAAGTCCATCCTCACTGTGCCATGCCTTCCCACTGCCCATTGGAAAGCAAACAGACTCTCCACTAGACGATTGCAAGATTCTCGTCTGTCAGTCAAACAGCCTCTCCTTTCCCATCTCCAACAGTTTTACAACTAATAGGAAAAAAATCCTTCAATGCTTGCGTTTAATTCCAGATTAATCTTCAATTCCTGGAAGCTTGAGGACAAACTGGGAGCGTTGGCAACCCAATTGGGCCCTCTGGAGCACTGCCTCTGTCGGAGAGTGTTTATTGCTAGCAGTTGGATAAATGGAAATAAGGCTGTAAAATTTTCCATCCAAGGCCCAATTTCTTTGAAGTGCAAGCAGGAAAGTTGGAGAAAGCTAAATCCCATCCCAGCCTCATTCAGTGAGACATTGATATATTCTCCCGTCAAACTGAAGCCACATCTCTCACAGAAATATAGCAAATAACCTGAAAGAAAAAGGCACTGTCATTACAAAACATTGCACCACGGGTCAAAAAATTGATTAGGAAAAGTGATGCGGCATGAAGATGTATTATTGCCTTAAACTGCTCAAATGTTTTATATCTTCTTCTGACCATCTGTGCACAGTGTCGAAATGCCAACATTAAGCTAGCTTAAAACAATGAAATAAGCAAGGAACAATGCTTAAAATTAAATATAGCAAGGCTGAAAGGGTTTATGAAAGGTCTCTCTGGATGAGATAGGTCAAACTAATTATTTACACTTGACGCAATGTTAATCAGTGGGGAATACATCACCTCACATGTTGTGCCATCATTTTGAAAATGGTGACCTTTTCAGCATGTGATTAAAGTGCATCCGAGCTCTGAAACAATACTTGGCTCTCGTGAGGTGCTGATAAAGCCATGGGGAGTTAGGATAATTATCTATATTCAGAGAAAAATAGCTCTGACTGGATAATTAATAGCACAACCTCCAGTGTTCTTCCCAGAGGATTTCTGTCCTGTAAATTAAAACATGAGGATATTCAAGCAAAACTCTGCAGCTGCCAATGTTTAAAGTAATGGGCCCGGTCTGTGACTGAACAGCAAGCTACTAACAGGTGACTGATGAAAATGTTTCATCAATTAAAATGCCAATAAAGGTTATGAATAATATTGCAGCAACCCACCGGCATCGTGACATTTTGAGGATCAGTAAACACTGCACAAAACGGAATATAGAGGAGACAATTTTGAGTACTGTGCACAGTTTTGGTCACCAAACTTAAGGAGGCCATCCAGGGATAGTGCATAAGAGAGAAACAAGATCAATCTCTGTCTCCGAGGGAAAGAGCCATGAGAAACAACTTTGTAAGATTGGAACTCTCAGCAACGCAGTTTCAATCAATGGGTGGGAATCAGAAAATGTTCCGATTAAATCTGGAGTCAGGTAGGGCTGTCCTCTGTCCCCTGTCTTGTTAGTTTGCTATATCAAACTTTTTGCCAAGTCCATCAGGAAAGACGCGGACATAAGAGGGATGACAATCCCAGGCAGTGGAAGCACTCAGGTCAAATCCTCCCTGTACATGGACAACGTACAGCGGATCTTCTGCTCGGATCCGCTGTCAGTTCGCAGACTGATGAGCATTTGTGACCAGTTCAAACTAATGTCAGGAACCAAAGTAAATCACGATAAGAGTGAGGCCATGTTCTTTGAGAACTGGGCTAACCAATTCTTTGCCCCCTTCACCATCAGGACAGACTACCTGAATGTGCTGGGATATGGTTCGGAGGGACCGGGGCGTGCACCAAAATCTGGAAGGAGCATATAGCCATGGTGAAACAGAAACTGGGCATGTGGGAGAAACAGTCCCTCTCCATTGTGGGTAAGAATCTGGTCATCAAGTGCAAGCAGTCTCAGTGTTGTTGTACATGGCCCATACCCCGCTCCTGTGCTGTGGCGGTTACCCAAGCCATCTTCCGCTTTATCTGGAGATCAAAAATGGACCGTGTCTGCAGGGACACGATGTCTAACCCTCTGGATAAAGGGGAAAGAAACGTATCCAACATCACCATCAACTCAGTGAAAGACGCTCTTTGGTCTGCCCGAAACTAGCTGGTCTTCCAGTGCATAGGGCTGTCCACGACCAAGTGTTGCAGACTGGCACATTCCAAGGTCCAGGACTACATGCTGAGAGACGCACTAAAGCTTGGGGCAGCCGATGCAAAGGCTCAGTGAGGAAAGGCCACTGTGATAAGGCCCTGCTGTCATAGTATACTGAGGGGCTGGAACCCATGTAAAACCACTTAGGCTGTCTGCACCAGAGAATGCTCTGACATGTAATGCAAATGTATATTGTAAATATAATCTGAAATGACAAGAATAGTGAGGCACCTCATATACTGTATTGAAAGAAACTGATCTGTATTGCACCTCATGTAATGTCAAATTTGAATTGTTATGTAATGTATTTTTACAAATGTTATGAATAAAGTATATTTATGGGAAAAAAATTGGAAGTCTTCAGCAGATGGGTCCCCATAGAGATCAATAGGATATTTGACAGAGCAGAAAAAGCTAAAACAGTAGTTTAAAATACACCAGAGGTCGCAAGTTCGATATTGTAATGGACAAAATTAGGACAGACTTCAAGAGTCAGTAAGTTGAACAGGTTGCCAGGAAGAGTAGAAACAGAAACATGGACAATTTACAGCCTTGATAGGAGGCCATTAGGCCCATTGTGCCCATGCTAGCCAAGGAAGAGCTATCCCGCCTAATCCCACTTTCCAGCTCTTGATCCGTCGCCGTGTAGGTTATGGCACTTCAAGTGCATATCCAAGTATTTTTTTAATGCGATGCGATTTTTTAATGCCTTTCAGGCAGTGAGTTCCAGATCCCCACCACCCACTGGGTGAAAAACATTCTCTTCAACTCCCTCTAATTGTCTTAAATCAATGCCCCCTGGCTTTTGACCCCTCTGCTAAGGAAAAGAGTGGCTAAGGCATTCATTTAAGAAACGGATGGTGTTATGTGAATTTGATACGGTTAATATTCTGGAAAGAGTAAGATAAAATTCACTACAGGGGCTCCTTCACCTGTACATATCTTGTGACAATATGTGGAGAACTCCATTTTGGAATAAAGACTTCCGTTCCAAATGTAACATTGTTGTTACCATCACTGGCGACAGGAACATTGCATTCTCCAATTAGTTCAACTCAACAAGCTCAGAAACATCCCACTTTATTTAGCATAATAATCTTTTTATTTAAAACGTTTCCTCAATTTTAGAAACTCTTTGGCCTTTGTCGCAAGGTAATCCCAATAGAAAGCACACAACTACAAGAGAAGATCTTGGTGATGCAGTGGGAAAACATTTTGCTTCATGCCCATTAGGTACTCTCCTTCCCCTCTCCTCCAACTACTTAACCTCCCCTCCTGTAGCTGCTCACACTGAGTAACATTAATGTTTTGTACTTTATGTGGGATAGGTAGGCGATAAGGCCCAAGTTAAACCATTATGAGCCTTGACATTATGCTGTGTGATGATTAAAATATTCATGTTAAATTCATTAGAAAGAAAAAGAAAGCTTTGCATTTATATAGCACCTGAAATATGTGCTCAAGGAACCTGAACCCATGAACTTCTGACTCAGAGGCCAGTGGTAACCACTGAGCCACAGCTGACATCTTGATAGTTATAGCATATGTTAAAATAGCTGTTTAAAATAAAGGGGTTAAACCTTCCACTGAAATGGCAATTAAATTTAATATAAATGTTAAACTTTTATGCACACAGCATAATCTCAAGATCCCTGATAGTTTAATTTTTGCATTGTTTATCCCCCTTTACTGTACCAACATTGAAATGTCATCATATAGCATTATAGTCAAGATTAGAGGAAATAGCAGATTTGCATGTGTGAAATGCAATTCAGTACTTAAAGCATTAAGAGACACAGGATGTGCACATTTTACAGAGTCAAACCACAGCCTCAACATGTAAAAAAAGCTTCAGCAGTTTTTCGTGGAAGAAAGCTGGCATTGATGAAAATAACACCCCCTTTGTAAGGTTTGCACAGAGATACCAGCCTGGGAAAGACAGTGTTCTTAATGGTGTTTTGCAATATTCTGCTTCTGATGAGATAAATTCTAAAATGGTAACAGTTAATCTTAGGAGAACTGGTTGGGTGCCAGTCACCAAAGGTAGTAATTCTACCCCCTAACTTAAAAAATAAAAACCACCGATTTTTATTTAAGTGAATGGCATACCTGTAACTGTATAATTTAGATAATACTCTACAATTTTAAACATCTTAATTATTTCCTAACTACATCCCTAACATTTAGTCCTCTGTTAGCTGTATACTTTTATGTGTTTATTCTCGCTAATTACATGGATTTCTGTGGAAATTAGAGCCTTCTCGGTGTTTACACAGTCACATAGAAGTTACATTTCCATTGTGCTTCTTTTGTGGTCCTTAGATGAACACATCTTGCAGCCATGATAAAACATAAACACAGACGCTTTACTTTGAATGTACAATTCCTGCTGGCTGGATCAAGAAACACTTTCAAAGAACAGATTTGACACTCAAAAGGATCTAATTGCTAGGTCAGTGAAGAAGAAAGCCTGTTTGAAAGTAACCCCTCCCATCAGCAGCAACGCCTGCACCATATGGGTTTTGCTGGCTCCAATCCACATACTTCTTACAGTGTATGTGGATGTAAACATATCACTGAGCAGATACCATTGTAGTGCCAAGAATTTATCATAGTAAGTGACTCAGATCAGACTTCATCCATGATTTGAGACTGGGATATTTATCCAATGGCAGAGATGTAATTTGACTTTAGCTGAGGCTCAGAATGGGCAGTGGCACATCTGATGCCCCATTGAACTTGATGGAAGAAAAAAAAAAGGACAATTTGTGTTCAACAAGCAGCCAATCCGCTACTGTGTGTTTCGCATCCCCCACCTATCCAAAATTACATTACATTTCATCCCCAGTAACCTTTTATACATTGGGGCTGAATTTTGAAACTCACTGTCAAACTGAACCACTTCTTTGTTAAACATAAAATGACTTGAAGAAGGTAGCGCACAATGGTTAAAATGCAGAGCTCTGTCTGAACAAAACTGTGATAAAATTGTTATGTATTGTTGGGTTCCGAAGAAGGGTCACTGACCCGAAACGTTAACTCTGCTTCTCTTTCCACAGATGCTGCCAGACCTGCTGAGTGATTCCAGCATTTCTTGTTTTTGTTTCAGATTTCCAGCATCCGCAGTATTTTGCTTTTATTTTAGTCTAGAAGCCATTCCTGGAAGCCCACACAAACCAGGATTCTCCTACACATCCCAGACCACCCCCACAGGGATGTCAGAGTGGCGCCGCAAGCTAAATTCCCCTCTTAATTCTTCACAAAGGACAAAGGCCAACAACCAAATTGGTACCTCAGCCATCCAAGGCAAATCCCACTGTCTAATTGGCCTGAACCCCAATCACTATTGCCAACATGTGCCCAACAAATCAAAAGCTCCAATGTGTTCTTCAGTAACTGCTGTGTAACAGTGACTTCATGAAATATATGTATTTAAAGTCTCCTTGAAGTCTGGGTGTGCAAGCATGCACACACATGCATGCACACACACTCACACACACACAAATTTCCAAGCCATATGTTTAAACAATGGCTTTAGCAATATCCTGTCAAACAAACAGCCAGCACAATTTGGCTGACTGGCTCTCCATTGTGCCTTTACTGGGTTTTAGCCAGTGGTGATGTTGCTCAAAGTCAGTAGGGCTGAAATTTCTCTGAGCTTATGCCAGGTCCTGGAGTTCCCACAGACTGTAATTAAGGGAAAATTTCCACCTGCCCCTTATTTGGGCACTTGCATCAGAGAGAGTGGGGCCAAAAGGACTCCAAATGCCACACACTTGGCCCACATTACAGTGGAGGCTGGTACACCAATGAAGAGCAATGCACTGGCCTCCAAACCTGGCGAAAGTGGGTTTCATGCAATGGGGGATGGGGGGGGAGAGGGATTGGGCCTGGATATCCCAAGATAAGGAGTTATTTTCTTTAAGTGAGAGTTTGCACAAAGAATCTGTTTTGAGCGGGTAAATAGGGGGATGGGTAGGAAGGAAATCAGGATGAAAGGGCACCCAGTCTTTTCTCAGGATTCTTCTTGATTCTGCTTGTGTAACAATAGTGCAAAGCCAGGAAGCAGACAAACACTGAGCCTGATCTAGCACATGGGCGTGGAAATTTGGCCGCCCCCATTTTTGAGCTGCAGGGAACGACCCCTCTGCCTGAATGGTGAGGCCTGAGAAGCACCCGATATTCACAGAATCACAGAATCGTTACAGTGCAGAAGGAGGCCATTCTGCCCATCATGTCCGCACCGGCTCTCTGAAGGAGCGACTCACTCAGTTCCATTCCCCTGCCTTCTCCCCATAACCCTGCACATTCTTCCTTTTCATATAACTGAATAATTCCCTTTTGAATGCTTCAATTGAGCCTGCCTCCACCACGTTCTCAGGCCTTGCGCCTCATTACCATTGGTAATCTGGCACTGCAGGTCACCTGCCCATTGTAGGACCCAGTTGATTTTTCTCCCTTTGGCATCAGTGGAATTGAAACCACTTCTACAATGGGCAAACATTCCTCTCCACCAGATTAACAATGAGGCTATGAAGATAAAAATTTACACTGTGAAATTCCCGGAGAAGAATTGTTGCAGAACCGTGAGCATGATCTTTACAATTTGGCCACAGATAACAAAACAGGGGGCATCTTCCCTTTTCATCTTTCAAACATTAAAAATTTAAATCTCAGTAACGGCAATCCAATGGGTCATGTATCTGAAATGCCAGAGCTCAATAACCTTGATAACACTCAAAATCCACACTGCAAAGGAGTCGCGGGCAGCCTTTAAACTGAACAATACTGTAAGGCCAGCAGTGATTATGAAACCACAAGGATTAGAAAATCATGAGAGAGATTTTGAAACAGCAATTACCGAGACACAATTAGAAGGAATAATGAATGATTTATCAGGCATAGACTATTTCTGAGCTCTTTGTTATGCATCAAAAATTGGATGATCCAATCATTTGCATTAACCAGTTTTGTATTGAGAGGTCTGTATGCAGAAGTATATGGGATCCTTATGAAAGACATACCTCAAACTATTTGAAAATTCCTAAATGTAACTTAATAAAAGGATGGAAGAGCTTGTTACTTCGCGGAACCAGCTCAAAGAGGTTGAATGGCCTAATCGTGTTCTTATGTTACTGTGTCCATTGGTCGTGAGGTTACCAAAGGCCTATTGACACAGAATCGAGACAACAAAAAGTTCAATGTGCTTTTACACATTAATTAGCTTGTGACAGTCCAAACCCTGTTATAAGCTCATCGATTAGGAAAAATGAGGCCAGAAGCAGCACACCAGATCAATGATCAATTGTTTTTATCTTATCAGCTAATGCTCTGCAGGGTACCTTAATCATTAGGAAATCAAAGCACAAAATCTGTCCTTTTTTTGAAACTTTGAGCCTTTAGTTCAAAGCATTTCCTATGTTACAATAGCAACGACATGTCAAAAGGTACTTCATTGGCTGTTAAGGCGTTTTGGCACAACCTGAGGTCGTGAAAGGCGCCACATAAATGCAAGCCTTTCTTTTACGTTTCTTTTTTGCAGGTGTCACCAAATGGCGGAGCATTGCCTCTGCCCCTTTACAGATCCAGATCATAAGAAGATAGTTCCTGTGGTCATTGCCAAGTAGATAGTCTAGGGCTTTAGAAATGGTTTGTGGCAGCTTGATGGATGCCATTAATTAAGCTACCAGTGTCTCTTGATCACCCCTATTTTCACACAGTGCCATTGAAAACGTGACATCTTACTTCTGAAGAAGCATCCAATGTGATTATTAGTCAAGAACTCCACTATGTTAGCGATGCCGTCAGATCATTGGCCGTGCCAGTTTCCTTTTTTTGGAAGAGAAGCCCTCAGCCGTGTCAAACTGAGAATGGGCAGTGTCCATCAGCAGGTTTGGGTGTACAAGTACCAATGGGTGGGCATAGAGCATTTCTGGTGATTTGATCAACATTTGTAGATCGTGCTCTTCCTTGAAACATGTCAGACAAGGAGATTCCTAGTGGAAAACCTATTGTTGCAGCAATGGGGATGAGGGCAAAAAATAAAGAATTTCCCATCAGCTCATGAAAACCCTGGCATCAACGAGTAAACAAATGAAGAGAAACTGTTAAATAGTCCTTTCCATGGTAGCCGATACACTTGACCACCAACTGACAACCAGGGACGCCTACTTTAAATGGCCCTAATTTACATTTGACATCCTGCTTGCCAGATTACTGGGAAATGGCATGCAGAGCAGACACACCTGCAGACCACAATGAGGCACCCACCCATTTAAGGCAGACACTTTCACCACTGCTAGCCCTGCCCACTAGAAACTGCCCCTGCCAGAATTAGTAGGAAAGTCTAGGCTACAGACTCCGAATACCAGGTTAAACATGATTAAACAATACCAGCCGCTGCATTGACCCAACAATTAAGCACTAATCCGACCGGAGGAAATAATCATTTCCTCCTCCTGTATGTAAATGTGGCATTTTCAACCCTGTGCTTCCTACCCCAGGGCCTCTCAAGGCTGAAGCCATGGGGTTGTGTGCCAAAGCTGGCAACATGACACTGTGGAATCCGATACTTCCAGAACGCATTCCATTTGTAACTCTCAACTACTGTCAGAGAGGGGGGGCTGTGGGGGGGGGTGAGGATTGGGGGGGGGGGGGTGAGTGTTGTGGGGGCGGTGAGGATTGGGGGTGGGGGGGGTGCATAGGAAAGGAAACCTAAATTCCTCCTTTAGTCTGGATTCAAATTTCAAAGGTGAAAGAATGTCGGAGACCTGATTATTTAATGCAGTACTGAATTAAGGAACTGCTTAGACCGAAGTTGGCTAAGAATCAGAATCCTCTTGTGATGTGCAACAGCCAACATTGATCCTCAACTACATTCTCTGCCGCGTCAGAAGCCATGTTTCATGCATCAGCTTGATGAAGGTTTCTCCTCCCTTCCCCTCACAGTTATGAGTGTACACGCACAAATCTAGGATAATTTTGAAGTAAAATGGTCTTTGGATGTCCATAAGTTGGCATCAGGTTAACTGCGCACATTACCCTCAGCAGGTTCTCAGCAGTGAAATGGGCTTGGCCATTGGAACAGATTGTCAAAGCCCAGCCCTAAGTGCATAACAGCTGGTGTTGCAGGCAGGCAGTGTGATGAGAAATTATTTTGATATTCAACATTAGATTTTCATTTCACATGGAGCGAGAGATGTGTTTCCAAGGTAGAGGTTGATAAATATCTGCAAATGTATCCATCCAGTGGTTTCTGGAGAGTGCCAAACCATTACAGCAACCAAGAGCATCACCTGTACTGTTTGTGAATGGAAGCCATACGTTGAAGGAAGGGCGCAGGATGTTTGGATTGCTCCCATCCGGATGTTCAGCTTGCACCTGGACCCAGCATACACGGAATGGCAGATGTGAAGCAGAGATTGGTGCCATTTTGGCGCATTTGCAAAGGAACAAATTTGCTGGCCTCGGGTTTTCTGGCCCCAGCACAAGCAACATCTACAGCTGCTCCTCAGCCAGTTTGGCTCGAATGAAAAGAAGTCTGAACAATCGCACAATAAAAAGGTTATAACTGTGACTTAGCTATTCTGTTCACAGCGCCTTAAATCTTTTTGTACATGAATTGGTTACAGAACTTGGGAAGAAGCCGTTGCCTATTCTCACATGAAAGGTTTTGATGTGAAAGGATCTGAGATAAATAAACTCCATTCAAATTTTAATTGGACAAAACTAATAAGAAACTTTCCTGACTTGAATTCTAACTGTGCCCCCCAAAACCACACATACATACACACCACACACAATGACCACCCCCCACACACACACGCAATTCCACACACACACACAAAACTACACAGCACACACGCACAGCCCCCCATGCACACAAACACCCCCCCCCCCACACACACACAGAAAGCCACACACTCACAAACACCGACATACACAGAGACACAAATCCTCAAGCCACACACACAAAAATCCACACACCCCACACACATACAGACATAAATCCACACACAAGCCCAGAAACACACAAACCATCCCCCACACAAACCCACACACATGTACACACAACTCCCTCTCCACATACACACAAACCCAAACATCCACAGAAACCACCCACACAACAACACACACACAACACACGTCGGGCTGGATTTTGTGCTGGAGGCGGGACTCCCGGTACCGGGCCGATAAGGCGGGGGGAACCCCACCTCTGCCTTTTCGTGCCCCCGGGAGCGATCCTCCGGTCTTTTTAAATCAGTTTCAGGAGCTGGGAACCCCATCCCTTTAAAGACAGGGATCCCGCCTCCAACAGCTGCCAGCCAATCAGAGGACCTGCAGCTCAGCAGTATCAGCAACACCACCAGGAGCGGTGGCCACTGCTGGTACTGCAGAGGCCTCAGACCCAGGCCCAGCATTGGAACCCCGGATCAGAAGTAGGTGAGGCAGGGTCGCCAGGGCCAGACCAGAAGGCCCCGGCAAGGGATGCCTGGGGGGTGGTTGTGCAGTTCAGGGGGAGGGGGTTTCCGGGGTGTAAACTGTTTCCTGGTGGGGGTCCTCCATGGGCCACAAATTATCCCCAAAGGAGGGAAGCCACCCACCCCAAGCCATCACATGGATTTAATAAATGTCGTTCTTTGGTTGGTTTCCAGAAGGCATTCTTGAGCAGTTAAAGAGACTGACCCTCAGCTATACTGCTCTTTCCTCTTTTGCTATTCCAATGCTTTCCTGGCCAGCCCCCCACCTTGCACCCTCTGTAACTTTGAGCTCATCCAAAGCTCTGTGAATGCTAACTCGCACCAAGTTCCGTCACCCCTGTGATCACTGACCTACACTGGCTCCTGATCCATCAACATCTCAATTTTAAAACTCTCAGCCTTGCTTTCAAGTCTCTCCATGGCCTCACTCCTCCCTATCTCTGAAACCTCCTCCAGCCCTACAATGCTCTGCGAGCTCTGCACTCCTCCAATTCTAACCTCTTGAACAATTTTAATCATTCCATCATTAGCGACTGTTCCTGCAGTTGTCTAGGCCCTAAGCTCTGGAATTTTCTCCCTAAACCTCTCCATTTCTCTAACTTGCCATCAAAGAACAACGAACAAAGAACAGTACAGCACAGGGACAGGCCATTCGGCCCTCCAAGCCTGCGCCGATCTTGATGCCTGCCTAAACTACAACCTTCTGCACTTCCGGGGACCGTATCCCTCTATTCCCATCCTATTCATGTATTTGTCAAGATGCCTCTTAAACGTCGCTATCGTACCTGCTTCCACCACCTCCCCCGGCAGCAAGTTCCAGGCACTCACCACCCTCTGTGTAAAGAATTTGCCTCACACATCCCCTCTACACTTTGCCCCTCTCACCTTAAACCTATGTCCCCTAGTAACTGACTCTTCCACCCTGGGAAAAAGCTTCTGACTATCCACTCTGTCCATGCCACTCATAACTTTGTAAACCTCTATCATGTTGCCCCTCCACCTCCGTCGTTCTAGTGAAAACAATCCGAGTTTATCCAACCTCTCCTCATAGCTAATGCCCTCCAGACCAGGCAACATCCTGGTAAACCTGTTTTGTACCCTCCACGTCCTTCTGGTAGTGTGGCAACCACAATTGCACGCAATATTCTAAGTGTGGCCTAACTAAGGTTCTGTACAGCTGCAACATGACTTGCCAATTTTTATACTCTATGCCCCGACCGATGAAGGCAAGCATGCCGTATGCCTTCTTGACTACCTTATCCACCTGCGTTGCCACTTTCAGTGACCTGTGGACCTGTACGCCTAGATCTCTCTGCCTGTCAATACTCCTAAGGGTTCTGCCATTTACTGTATACTTCCCATTTACTTATCCATCCTCCTTTAAGAAATTCCTTAAAACCTACCTCTTTGACCAAGCTTTTGGTCAGTTGTCCTAATATCCCCTCATGTGGTCTGTGTCAAATATCATCTGATAATGCTCCTGTGAAGCATCTGCAGACATTTTATTACTTTAAAGGTGCTATTTGAATGCAAGCTGTTGTTGTAATAGGCATCCTTTACAATTGTAGCACCCTTGCTTCACTGCAGTTTACCAACAATGTGCAGGAGATACCACAATATCCTTCACAACTCCTTCTTTCTCCTACATGTTTATTTACTCACAGCTGAACATATAGTAAAACAGCAGAAGGCTCAGCTTGAAAGAAAGGCTTGCCTTTATATATTACCTTTCACAATCTCAGGACAGCCAAAAGTGCTTTGCACACAAGTATTTTTTTGATGTGTTGTACTATAGGAATCACAACAAACTATTTTCACACATCAAACTCCCACAAACATCAATGTAAAATGGCCAGTTAACTTTTCCTCTCGTGATGTTGGTTGTGGGAGAGATATTGGCCACTGAAGAGAACTCCCCTGCTCCTTGTCAAAGTAGCAGCATGGGGTCTTTTACCTTAGAGGGCAGAAGGGACCTCAGTTTAACATCATATCTGAAAGACAGCACCTCTGACAGTGCTGCACTCCATCCATACTGAACAGGAGTGTCAGGCTAGATCTTGTGCTGAACTGACTGGAGCAGGGCTGTGAACCCACAACTTTGTGATTCAGAGGCAAGAGCCACAGTTAACATGACCTGTTTGATCCCCTTAACAAATACATTTTGATTCCTGATTTGCATTCCATGCGATGATCCACAGAGTGCCTTCGCTCTACTTTCTTCTTCGAGGGCAAACAGTCCACAACCAACAGCAATAAACTACCAACTCAAGGTTCCTACTGCTAATCAGCAGCCAGCTACATCAGAACCTGCTGTCATTATAAGGGAAATAGGAAGCTTGGATTGAAATCACACAATAATAGGGTCTAGATCTCAAGAACAGGCTGTGGACCCCTTCAGTGTTTAGCAGTGTTTACCCTTATCTGCCCTTGTAAGATGGAGTAACCACCTCCTGAGGTCCCCTGAGAGCCAAAGGGGCCCAAGAATTAAGACTACTTCCTTTTCCCTATGCTACAACATTGGCTGCTCTTCAAGGATACTTCATTGTCTGTGAAGGGGCTTTGAGGATATGAAAGGCACTCTGTAAACTGCAAGCTCTTTCCCTTTAGATCTGAAGACTGAAAAGAGTCTTTCTCCAGGCAAGGCAATCGCTTCTCTCTAGGATTGATTGCCTTAGTCTACTAATGGTTGGAAGCCTTTCAGGAGGCCTAGAAGCCAGTGGGAATCTCATTGAAGCATTCCATGGGCATAAATGGCCAACTTCTCAGAATAGCCCAGCAATTCCCCCACATACAACCCCTCAACATAGGTTCTGAAGAAGGGTCACTGACCTGAAACGTTAACTCTGCTTCTCTCTCCACAGATGCTGCCAGACCTGCTGAGTATTTCCAGCATTTCTTGTTTTTATTATCCCTCAACATAGGAGATGGGTGGAAGATGCGTACCTGCCCCTCCCCACACTAGAATTTAAAAGACAAGGACAAACGGGGGAGAACCATGACAGAATGAGGCTCCACTCCTCATAGTACCTACCCCACCTCCCCAGAAACAGGCAGCAAGAGGTTTCCTTCCATCTCTGGTCCCGGGAATTTCAGGGGCCCCCATCTTCACTCTTTTCGCATGCAGGAGCTTCTGATGTGGATTTCCAGCATTTTCTATTTTAAATTCAGATTTCCAATGTTTACAGTGTGTTTCCTTTGATCACAAACTAATGCCAGTTTGCCTTGAGTTATACTGCATACTTTCAGTGCTGTGAAGCCAAATCCACTTCAGATTGACAGAAAGTGTTTTGTTCTCATCTACCACATTGCCACGTCATTATATACATAAAGAAACCAGCCAGGAAGGATTTAAATCCAGGGCATAATGTACAAAGACAAGAATATGTCAAGTGCGGAGAGGAATGGAAAAGTACAGGAAAGCTCCTTCACTGTACAGAATCTTCGAATGATGAATTTCAGTAAAAAGCTGCAAATCACAATCAAACAATTTCCTCCTAAATGGTGTATTGCTTGGAACTGTAGAATCATACAGCACAGAAGGAGGCCATTCAGCACATTGTGCCTGTGCCAGCCCTTTGAAGGAACTATTCAGTGGTCCCACTCCCCTGTTCTTTTCCCCATAGCCCTGCAAGTCTTTTCCTTTTTCAAGGGGTGATTTAATGCAGGTGTTCAAAATTTTGAGAGATTTTAATAGAATAAATGAGGAGAAACTGTTTCCACTGGTAGGAGGGTCGGTAACCAGAGGATCGGGGAAAGATAACTGGCAAAGTAACCAGAGGGATGATGAGGAGCATTTATTTGTTGCTGCAAGTTGTTGTGATCTGAAATGCACTACCTGAAAGGCAGTTTCAATAGTCACTTTTAAAAAGGTATCGGATATGTAGTTGAAAAGGAAAAGGTAAAATGTCCCGGGGGGACCAGATCCGCTGCCCATTAAAGAACCTTCCCAATATTCAGTACATCACCATCAGGGAAGGGCAAATTGGGCAGGTGATCAATTTGGTTGAATTATCGCCCATGCAGTGAAGATGAAAATGTATCCTTTTGCACAAACAACAGGTGTTACCCTCAATCACCAAGAAAATCCTACTGAATCAGCAAAATCAGTTCACATATAGCAAATAAAATGATTTTCTGTTTTTGATTTCTCAATGAACACAAAGTAGTATCGAATTGAATTAGAACTGAAAGACTTTGCAAGATGTACCCACTATCCTGACACATACACACACCTACAAACACACATAAACAAACATACACACACCCCACCATACTCTTATACATTCACATCTATGTGCCTAGACCCTGACCATCTCAATTAATGGAGGGAAATTTGTAGACTCCAAAATCGGAAATATGCCCAAATGCTCGATAAACACGCCTGACACAGAAAGCAAAGGATGGTGGGAGCAGTAAAGATGAAATGTACTCCTGAGCTACAAGATTGCTGCCTCATCTCTCTAGCACACACTCCCTTTTAGTGTGGCCACCTGGTCAGACATTGGGATCAGTGAATTTATCCTCAACCTGATTAACCTTGAAAGGTATTGGTGAAATAAAATTCCCTATTTTACAAACATGCAACACACAGCAACCTAGAAATTTGCTCTCATTGGCCTGCCAGAGCAGGCTACATACCAAGGAATGATCCCTGAGTCTGAATTGATTGGTCTGAAGTGCACCGGTTATTGCGGCGGGTCTTTACTTAAATGAGTCTGGTGAACGGCAGATGGTGCTGGTCACACATATTAGGGTTGCCAACTCAGGTTGTGTGTATTCCTGGAGGCTTCATCACATGACCCCCAAGCCTCGAACTGTCCCACCCCCACACTCACTCCACTGGTCCATCCTCTGGGTGCACTGCCTTCCCACAGCCAATTAGAAAAGGGACAGACACGTTCTTACCCAATTAGAGCAATCTTGACTGTCGGTGAAACAGCCTTTCCCCCTCCCCCCATCTCCATTATTTTTATAACTCCTAAATGAAAGTGCTAAAGCTCCTGTGATATATCTCCTGAGTTGCTTGCAGCAGGGTCCTGGAGATGAATGTTTAATTTGTAGAGACACCAGGACAATCCTGGAGGATTGGCAACTCAAACATACTGTTCTCCGTGATATCGGGCTGAATTTTACAGGCCCCCTGAGACAGGTTCAGAGGTGGGGGGCCCCATAGAATTGCGACGAGAAGCAGGGGGCAGACAGCCCGTCGCCTTCCAGTCACATCGGAATTTAGTCGGGGGCAGGATAGGCTGACGGCGGCCTTCCCACCCAGAGGCCAGCTGAGGCCTTTCAGTGGTCTATTACCGGCCAATTTAGGGCCTCTTCCTGCCACTGCTGGGATATAACCAGCAGCGGGTGGGGCCTCCACCACACGGGGAGGTCACCCAGTAAAACGAGGCCACCTCCCTGCAGGCTTGGGGGTGGCCTCTTCCATGGGCAATCTGTGGCCCACAGAGGGTCCCCACCAGGAAAAAGTCCACAAACGTTAAACCCCTGTCCCTGCACTAAACGCCCACCCTCCCCAAACCATCACTGGGAACTGCCGGACTGGCCCAGGCGACCCCGCCTCACTTACCTTGGGTCCGGGCTCCAGTGCTGGGCCTGGATCTAAGGCCTCTTGCAGTACCGGCAGTGGCCATCACTCCCGGTGGCACTGCCGATACTGCTGAGCTGTCAGCCCTGTGATTGGGGGCAGGATCCCCGTCTGTAAAGGGACAGCAATCCCGGTGCCGGGCACTTAAGTGCCTGAGCGCTGTTAGATTGCGCCGGGGGGCTCCAAAATTTGGCCTGGCGCCGGAAGCCCCACCAACACCACAACATTGAGCCTATTATCTCACCCAGAATCTGCTGTGGAGCAATTGTCTTCTCTTGGGAATGAAAGAAGTGTCTCCAAAAGTGGATTTCTCAATTGTGCACAGCACATCATTCATTTAACAATTTGATGTAACTTATCAAAATTCACCATATTTAATCAGGCATGATTTCCATTTACCTGATAAAGATGCAAGGGCACTTTTACACCAAATTTATAAAACCACAAACAATGTTGTTTCTCGCATGAAATTATGAGTTCCATACCTGAATATTTATACCTCAGTTATTTATTCGCACACTGTGGAAATTCACCACTTGTTAAGTCGTGGTGGAATTTTGCTTTAAGGAGCGATGGAAGCAATGTATATTTACATATGATTCTGCAATTAGCAGGCCGCATAATGAACTCATTAAACCAAAGTTTGTGCATTTTTCCAAGCCTTGTTTACCACAGCAATGCTAATCTGCTGTCACTAATTCCGCTGTGACAGACAGGCTCCCCAATCGGCAATATACTTTATATTCCTCCGCGTAAGTGAATGCAGATGTTATTAAAGAATGTGACCTTTTCCAAAAGATGTTGAATAATGCTGCTGTAAAAATTGTCTTTATTAAGCTTGAATCCCAAATCTGGCTTGCATCTCCCTCTGGATAAAATACAAAAAAAATCCATCTGCTGTCAACATACTCATTAGCAAGTGCAATACACAACACACAATACTATGTCATTTTTCAAGCCAACTTTATCAGTGTTCCCATTGTTTAACAGCAAAGTGAACGATAAGAAAAGAAAAACTTGCATTTATATAGCGCCACTCACGGCCTCAAGACGTCCCAAAACGCTTTACAGCCAATTAAGTATTTTTGAAATGTGTCTCTATTTTAATGCAGAAAACGTGGCAGACAATATGCACACAGCAAGCTCCCACAAATGGCAATGCGATAATGACCAGATAATCTGCTTTTTTAGTGATGTTGGTTGAAAGATAAATATTGGCCAGGACACTGGGGAGAACTCCCCTACTCTTGTTCAAAATAAAGCCATGGGATCTTTAACATCCACTTGAGAGGGCAGACAGAGCTTTGGTTTAATGCAGGGGTCTGCCGCCCATGGCTCCAGAGCCACATGCGGCTCATTAAGAAATCACGCAGGGCTCCAAACCTTGATGGATGGTGGGGAGGATTGCATCATCAGAATAGATGTGACAGAGACAATTAAACTGGGAGAATGGAATAGAGTCCTTACAGGAAAGGGGGTGGGAAGAGGTATAGTTGACAGGCTATCTCCAGAAACGGAGACAGCAAAGTCGAGGAAGAGGAAGGGAAGAGTCGGAGTTGGACCATGTGAAGCCAAGAGAAGGATGGAAATTGGAAGCACCGATTGATTCATCAATATACTGGAATAAAAGGTGAAGGAGGGGCCCTGTGTAATACTGGAACAAAGATTGTTCCAAATCTCCTACAAAAAGGCAGGCATAGATAATGCCAATACATGTTTCCATTGTAACACCATTTATTTGGAGCAAATGAGTGGAGTTGCCGAGAAGTTCAGACAGGAGGAGGAGAGTGGTGGTGGATGGGGGTTGGTTGGACCTCCATTCAAGGAAGAAACAGAGAGCCCTCAGACCAACCTGGTAGGGGATGGAGGTTTCGAGGGACTGCATGCCCATGGCGAAAAGGATACAGTTAGGGCCAGGAAAATGAAAACTGTTGAATTGGCAGAGGGCGTAAGAAGAGTCGTGCATGTAGCTCACAGCAGACTGGAGAAGAGGAGAAAAAAAGAGCAAGTTAAAAAGAAACAGAGCAAGAACAGGCTGAAACCAGGGCAGTCCTGTTTGTGAACCTGAGGAAGGAGGTAGAAGTGAGTTGTGTGGGAGTTGGGAACTATAATGTTGGAGGCTGGGATGGGAGGAAAGATTTACAAAGGCAATGAGGTCAGTGACAGTCTGGGAAAGTGTACTACCCATGATTCTATCACTCTGTAACACATTTATTTTCTTTTTCATACTGTAAATGTATTTTTCATTGGGTTTTTTCCTTTCAATATTTCTGCCTGTCAAGCACAGCACATTCATGCACTAACACATTATACCAGCTAGCTGTCTGAAATCACTTGAATTGGGACATTAACTAGTGTCTATTCAGCACTTGAATGGCACTGGTAAGTACAATGACTAATTCTAGACTGATACCGTAGCTGGCTGCTGCATATATTGCAAATAACGCTCAGGTATAGGTTCTGTTCCTTTATTTCAATGGCTAAAATTCATACATGATTTCAGTTGTTGCTAAATGCTAACTTGATGCACTGAAAAACCACTGCCCAGAAGGCACATGCGTAACCGTTTGAGCAACCTATGCCTGACATTACAGCTTGTGCTGCAGCTTAATATTGAACAGTGATGAGCTGCTGGCATTGTTTAATGATGGATTGAAGAAACTCGAGCGAGACCTCTCTAGGCAATTAGCCTTAATGAGAGCAGAATGTTTTACTCCTGGGGCGAAGGGAGCAGGAGCTTCTCCCCTGGCCACCGAAGGTTTCCAGTCTGAGACAACAGAAGGTGCCAAAATGTCAGGGAAGGAAACAACCGAGGAAGAACTGATGAATTATTCACGAGGTGCGGCCTGCTGCTCTTGAATGTATTCAGCTCTTACTCTCACCAGAGTGAGACCACAGTGTTCAAGTATGCAGTGCATGGCTTGTTCAAATTAAGAATTAGAAATCACTGTATCTTCAGCTCTGTGGGATGCACACCCCAACCGTCAAGGAATATCGATACTGCCTGACAGTACCATCTCTGTGAAATGCCTGTCATAATTCAGAGATAACACCGCAATTGAAAACAGGTGGCACCGTGGGGAATAACACTTTCATGGTCACATGGCCAAAAGGACTCCGGGCTCTGCCTGGCAATTTAGCTCCCGTTTGAAATTAGTATCCCACACACACTTTTCAACATTGTGCTATAAACAGAATTCATGCAAAGACAGCTGTGGAACGTTAACTATAGCCCATGTGTGAGACTGAACATAGATCGCCAGTAACCTTGCTGTTGTTCAATGGCCAGCCTCATCAGTAGGGTTTCGATCGTGCCCCATGACTCCCCATCATGTATGCTTTATACATATTCTCAGTGCATTGCGTATAGAAAGTTTTTACTCAAAAAGATAGCTTTTGTAAATATAGAGGGAGACTAATATTCACATCTGTACCATCCAGGATTGTATGTATGCACATGAACATCTTTTTGTATGTGAATGTGTGTGACCATATCAGTTTCACTGATATGAGTGTGTGTGAGCAGGTGTATGTTTATATCTATAGCTATGTGTGTATTTCTGTGGGAATATATATATGTATGTGGGGGTATGTGTGCCTGTCTGAAATACTAAACATTAGACAGAAAATGTTAGAGTAATGGAGACTGCAGGTTGCATGACTCTCATATCATCAGAATGGGCAAACTTGAATTGACATTTTAATTGGGCACATTTTGCAATCATTTTGATTTCACAAATTTTGTATTAATTTTCCAGGAGGTAAATGTGCTTGACCATCTTTCCTCCTTTGTTTTAAGGAAGATTGTAGCATCCCCCTGATATTCCTGCCCTTTGAGATGTTCTGAACTGTTGCTTTTGATGAATGGTGATTCATTCCCAAATTAGAATCGGGGTCCATCAATTGCCCAGTCTGTGCATTCATTCACAAAATCCATCAAATTGCCACTCAAGAGAAGGAACAATTACATAGGGCAATGTTGGAAACAGATTTGATTATTTTCCATCAGCTTTTGGAACCTGCCCAAGAATCGAGTAGTTTGGTCCTGATGTTGTCCATCTGACAAGCTGATGACAGGGCCTGTTCATATTGGGACTTTGCCTGGTAACAGGCATCCTTGTCCTTTGGCCTCCTGATCTTCTCCATCTCCCTAATTGTTTCCGCTATTTGGACAATACTGTAGCACATCTTTCATTAAACCAAGGCTTTGAGCTGATGCCTGCATTCAGCTGCTCTAATGGGATGTGGCAGTCTGCAATGTTAGATACAATCTCTTTGGTCCAAGTCCAGATGAAGTTTGGACCTTTTGACTGGTAGATAGGATGCCAGTTTGAGCTAACAACTTCCTGCTTCAGGCTGCTTCAATTAGTTTTGTGACTGAGCCAAAGCTCATGCTTCCTTTAAAGAGACCAATGAAAGGTTACTTGGATGTAGACTGATTGGTGGCCAGTTTAGTGTTCTAGTGGGTACACAAGAAGAAAATACATATTCGGAAAGCCAGCAAGAAAATATAAGGGGGAAGAGGGGAATGCACAATCTGAGGTGAAAATAAATTTAGATTGTGATCTAAACTACACTGGGAAAGAACAGGAGAATAGCAGAAGCATGCCTGTATTGTGGTTCTGGAAGATGAATCAATTCATAATTGAGCCTTAATGTCCATGTAAAAGGATCAAAGGTCAACTTACTATCTTTTTTCAAAAGACATCAGAAACTAAGGGTCCACCAAGAACTGAGGAACTGTTGAGGGTGTACGCATTCTTTCACGTATTCTGTTGCCAGAACTACAGATAAGATCTGTCTGGATGGTGGGAGCTGAACTTTTCTGAGCTACAGGAAACTGTAAATGTAAAGAGAGAGTAGTCATAAAGGAAGCAGAAAAACCCTACTGACTAATAAAAAGAATGCAGGCATACTAAAAAAAACATCGGAATAAGAAGCCACTTACTGGATTATGGAGTTTAGAAAGGATTTTGAAATCAAAACTTAAGATATGGAATGGCATTGGGAAGTAAATGTGTTCACAAAATTGGACAAATTCCATGTGGCTATGGAAAGGGTAGATTAGAACATGAGCTTGTACAGAATTTTTGCTACTTTAGCCCTGCTATTGCTTCAAGGTCAAGTAGGAGACAGTGTTTAGAAATGCCTGAAAAAGGAAAAAATAGAATAACTTTTAGAAAAGCTGGCGAGTACATGCTGTGATGATGATGATCGCTGGGGTTCCAGGTTTGATCCCGGATCTGTCCCAAGTTTGGTAATATTTGTCAAGGCAGAGGTAGGGGCTCTATAATTGGCCCACTGGGGCCTAAATTCAACATTGTCATGTCTGGTTTATGGATGTAAACCAAGTGCAGTGATGCCAGATGTAGCAATGAATGCAGGCCTTATTTAAAAATCGAAATGAGGCTACTGCACCCATTCCGAAATTCGTTAAAATAGTCGCTACCTGCACTGCGCTTGCTCCAGTTCCAGACAACAAATCTGTGGACAAGTGGAATGAATACTGGCACTGTTGATTCACCGCGGACCGCAAAATCTGGGCCAATACAAGCGTTATTTTCATTTACATCTGTTACTTGACAGCCCAAAGAAACAGACTATTCTCACCTCTGCAAATGTTGATCTGTTCATTAATATATTCGAGTCAGTTTACCATTATTCACTCATGTTTATTGAGTACTCTCATCTTCAAACAGTATAAAAAATATATATCAAAAATTGCATTTTCCCTGAACATTTCAATTTGGGTAGACCTTGCTGCCCATTTTGCAATACAGGGATCTTATGAATTCTTTTTAAGTTAGTGTTAGATCCAAGTGCATAAAAACTGGAAGAAATGAGTTTGACACTTAGTGTGTATTTCTCTGTGAGATGGTCAGAAATAGACATGCGTCTGCTAGACAGCAGACATGTGCAAAACAGATTCTAATCCTACTTTTCAAAAGAAGATGTGGTTGGAGTTTTACTTTGTGCACTTTATATATGAAATATAAATGATGCCAAGATCTGAAGGAACTACCAGTATGCACGATAAAAACAGATCACAATTCTGCATTATATAACAGATCTGCTATCTATAATAACTCGGCACCAGTTATCCATCATACATACGGTTTTCATCTACCCACTCCCAATTCTCTCTTAAAGTGCTATTTAGAGGTTTGTTATTCTGACATATTGGCCGATATTTTCCTCATGGCATGAACAGCTATGTAAATGATGGAGTGAAAAAAATATTATAAATTTTCGTTTGATAGTACAGACGTTGAGTATTGCTGAAAACAGAGACATTTTGTCGAAGTTTTTCATCTTGCACTCATCAGGACAATTTGTAAGAATACCAATGTATGGGAAAGCAACAAATGTATACTATATGAGAAGAGAGTGCTGATTGGTTGGCAAGTGGACTCTGATTAGTAGAGGCATTGCAAATTGTCCTAATGAGTGCAAGACGAAAAGCTTCGACAAAATGTCTGTTTTCAGCAATTATACATTTTCATAATTTCCTTCTGTACATCCAATGATGCTGTGTAAATCATGAAAGCAAGAGTAAAACAGAAGCTTGTTGGTGTAGAATGTGTTTGTTGAATTTTTATTTTTGGAAAAATAAAACATTGGGGCATTCTTCAACTAGGAATAATTCAAACTATATCCTGTTTCAGTCAAGCCTGATGGTCAAGTACAAACAGAGCTGTTTAAGCAGATCGCACTATCTGGGGCAGGATACTTGCTTTCAGAGTAATGTTACCCGTGTTCTCAATCCTGACCCAACCTCCATCCCTTAGTTATGGGCTCCACACACAGGGTGCATCTGGTTCAATGGAGCTGCAGTTTGAAATGAAACACGCAAAAGGCTATTGTATTTCATTTCATCTCTTTGAAGGAGAGACCTACAGACCTGAACCTCTGAGCCCAGCAAGGCACACATGTGGCAAATTCTGCTTGGAGCCCATCAACTCGGCCATCAGGTGTGCTAAAGAAGGAAACATTGTACTTTTGTTCTGCAATTGTTCTTTGATTCAAGCACACTCTGCATCAAACATGGAGCTTATTCTCTCCTAAGCAACTTTTGCCTAGACATTGGTCCAGAGCAAAGAATGTAGATAACGCTAGCTGTAATCTCATTCCAACCAATTAGGAACCCCAGAGCAATTCTGACAACTCTCTGGCTTTCAATTATTGAAAGTAACAGACAATAGAACCATAGAATGATACAGCACAGATGAAGGCCAATCGGCCCACTGTGCCAGTGCTGGCTCTTTGGCAGATCTATCCAATTAATCTCACTTGCCTGCTCTTCCCCCGTGGGTCTGTAAATGTTTTCCCTTCAATAAAGGCTGCAAACGTGGTACCAACCGTTTACAATTTTGCATATCACTTTACATTCAGGTTATAAAACATATTTATGAGAACCTTTTGTTCCCCACCTCCCAGGTTTTGTTGGAATCCAAAACTAATCTGGAATGCAGTGGGTCACATACCTCTCTCAGCATTGTGCTTTCGTTTCATCTTTCTCTCTTCCACTGCTGTTCACTGGATCCTATGAAACATTCTATACTGCTGGTCCATCTGGCACTGAGACATGGCCAACATGTCTGTTCATTTTTCCCTCATGCTTCAATTTTTTTTTATTGTTGCATTCTTTCCCAGTCCTTTGAGAAATACAATTACCTTCCAGTACCAAACATTTTTATTAATTTCCAAAGTAAGATTTTGGCCCCAATTGTAACTCCAGGACAGTTTCCAACAGGTAAGTCATGGATGTGAGTGTCATGCAGACCCCCACCTGCCAAGAACGAGGCATATTAATTTTGTCATATGAACATTGATTTTAATCTGTTGCTGGAGTGAAGAAATGACATGTTAAAGAGATCACCAGACATTTGGGCTGGAAGGACATTGCATACTAAGAGATGCTGCTTGTGGAGACAAAGGACTATTTCCTGATTCAATTAAACCAAATGGATTTTGATCACCAGACATTGAAGGTGTAAGGAAGCGCATCCCAGGGCCTGCTAAGACAATACAATTCACAAATGCAGAAGTGGTTATGCCAGTTAGTCACATGGCTGACCTGCTGGCCAACTCGGTTTTTGAAATTGTGTCACACAGAAAGGAACGGAAGGCAGTTTGCAACTGAAGCTGAAACAAGAAAGCCGCTCTCCTGGCTATCTCTCTCTCACCTTCTCCCAAGTAACTAGATCCAAGGAAGACACGTACACCTCATGAGAGAAAAGACTCAGACATTGAAACAAGTTGAAGCATGAACTGGGCCCCAACGAATAGCAGGACTTACCGGCAACCAAAGACTCTACATTGAACGCAAAGGACAGTAAATAATGAACAGATATTGCCTCAAGCCTTTTCCCTTTATTCTTTCTACTTTTTCTGTCTCTACCTTTGTGTGTGTTTATCACGTATGCATGGTCATGTCGCATATTTGTGGTTGTGAACTGGATTAGAGTTTAAGATTAATAAACTTCTACCTTTCTTGTTTAAATCTAAGGAAACCTGTCTGATTTCTTTGCCTTACAATTGGAGCAGTGAACAAGGATTCATTGAAGGGGGTGCTAAAAACACAATGTTTCTAAAATTAAACCCTCTTATTGTTAAACCAGGAAAGGCCGAGAGGGAACCCCTAGACCTCTTCTCACCTGGTCATAAAAGAGTTAGAATCCAGAAATGAGGTTAAATCCCAGGCCTCACTTAAATCCCATTGGCTCATTCTAGGCAGAAGGACAGCAGGAAGTGATGTAAAATCATGCAGCTTAGATGCTGCCCACCTCCAGCAGGTTTTTTTTAGCCAGCACGTAATAAGCCCAATAAGAGAGGGCGCAATTCTAGATCTAGTCTTTGGTAATGAAGCTGGGCAAATGGATGAAGTAGCAGTGGGTGACCATTTTGGAGATAGTGATCATAATACAGTTAGTTTTCGCATAATCATGGAAAACTACAAAGATAAAACAGGAGTAAAAGTTCTAAATTGGGGGAAGGCAAATTTTACGAAACTGAGAGGTGATCTGGCGAAAGTCGACTGGATTCAACTACTTGAAGGAAAATCAGTGGCAAACCAGTGGGAGGCATTCAAAAGCAAGATTCTACAGGCACAGTGTAGACATGTCCCTACAAAGATAAAGGGTGGTATGGCCAAATCTAGAACCCCCAGGTTATCTAGAAGCATACAGGGTAAGTTAAAGCAGAAAAAGAAAGCTTATGATGATCACAAAAATCTTAATACTTTAGAAAGCCTAGAGGAGTATAGAAAGTGCAGGGGTGAAATTAAAAAGGAAATTAGAAAAGCAAAGAGAGGACATGAAAAAATATTGGCAGGTAAAAGCAAGGAAATCCCAAAGATGTTTTATCAGTACATTAAAAGCAAGAAGATAAATAGGGAAAGGACAAGGCCTATCAGAGATGAACAAGGGAACTTATGCGTGGATGCAGAAGACATGGGCAGGATTCTTAATGAGTTTTTTGTTTCCGTCTTCACAAAGGAGAGGGATGATGCAGACATTGTAGTAAAAGATGAGGAGTGTGAAATACTAGATATGATATGCATAATGAGAGAGGAAGTACTAAAGGGTCTGACATCCTTGAAAGTGGATAAATCGTCAGGGCCATAGGGATTGCATCCCATGTTGTTAAAGGAAACCAGGGGCGAAATAGTGGATGCGCCGAGGATCATCTTCAAATCCTCACTGGATACAGGCGAGGTGCCAGAGGATTGGAGGTCTGCGAACTTTGTACCATTGTTTAAAAAGGGTGCGAGGGATAGGCCAAATAATCAGTCTGACCTCGGTGGTGAGTTAATTATTAGAATCAATTCTGAGGGACAGGATAAACTGCCACTTAGAAAGGCACGGACTGATCAGGGATAGTCAGCATGGATTTGTTAAGGGAAGGTCATGTCTTACTAACGTAGTTGAGTTTTTTGAGGAAGTAAAAAGGAGGATTGATGAGGATAGTGCAGTGGATGTAGTTTACATGGATTTTAGTAAGGCATTTGACAAGGTCCTGCATGGTAGACGAGTTAGAAAAATGAAAGCCCATGGGATGCAGGGGAATGTGGCAGCTTGGATCCAAAATTGGCTCAGTGATAGTAGTAGTTGACGGATGTTTTTGCAAATGGAAAGCAGTTTCCTGTGGTGTTCCACAGGGTTCAGTGTTGGGTCCCTTGCTGTTTGTGGTATATATTAATGATTTGGACTTAAATGTGGAGGCACGATTGGGAAATTTGCTGATGACACAAAAATTGGCTGTAAAGTTGATAGGGAAGAGGATAGCCGTAGACTCCAGAATGATATCAATGGTTTGGTTGAGTGGGCAGAAAAGTGGCAAATGGAATTCAGTCCAGAGAAGTGTGAGGTAATATGGGGAGGGCAAATAAACAGAGGGACTACACAATTAATGGGAGGATATTGAGAGGAGTAGAAGAAATGAGAGCCCTTGGAGTGCATGTCCACAGGTCCTTAAAGGTAGCAGGACAGGTGGATAGAGTGATGAAGAAGGCATATGGATGGCTTTCTTTTATTGACCGAGGTATAGAATTCAAAAGCAGGGATGTAATGCTAGAACTGTATAAAACGCTGGTTAGGCCACAGCTGGAATACTGTGTACAGTTCTGGTCACCACTATACAGGAAGGATGTAATTGCTCTGGAGAGAGTACAGAGGAGATTTACAAGAATGTTGCCAGGGCTTGAAAGTTGCAGCTGTGAGGAAAGATTGGATCAGCTAGGGCTGTTTTCCTTAGAACAGAGGAGGCTGAGGGGTGACTTAATAGAGGTGTACAAAATTATGAGGGGTCTAGATAGTGTAAACAGGAAGGACCTGTTTCCCCTGGTGGAGAGGTCAATTACCGGGGGCACAGATTTAAGGTGATTGGTAGAAGGATTAGAGGGGACATGAGGAAAAACTTTTTCAACCAGAGGGTGGTGGGTGTTTGGAATTCATTGCCAGGAATGGTGGTGGAGGCAGAAACCCTCAACTCTTTTAAAAAGGACCTGGACATGCACCTGAAGTGCTGTCGCCTGCAAGGCTATGGATCAGGTGCTGGAAGGTGGGATTAGATTTTTTCAGCTGGCGCAGACACGATGGGCTGAATGGCCTCCTTCTATGCCGTAATTTTTCTATAGTTCTATGGGTCTATGGTTGAGGTAAGTGGAGGTGTTTCCCACTCTTTTCCCCATCCATTCCGTGCAGATGGCACTGGGAGGGCAGGGTCCAGATCCTCCAGCAGAATTCCCTCATCTTCACCCCAATTACCATCACTTCCTGGGCTGCCAGGTCGGCCCTGAGAGTTTTCTTTTAATTCTTTCATGGGATAAAGACCAGCATTTGTTGCCCATCCCTAATTCCCCTTGACAACTGAGTGGCTTGCTGGGTCATTTTAGAGGGCAGTTAAGAGTCAACCACATTTCTGTGGGTCTGGAATCACATGCAGGCCAGACCAGGTAAGGATGGCAGATTTCCTTCTCAAAAGGACATTGTGAACCAGATGGGTTTTTACGACAATCGACGATAGTTACATGGCACCATTACTGAGACTAGCTTTCAATTACAGGATTTTTAAATTAATTCATTTAATTTATTAATTAATTGCATTTAAATTCCACTAGATGCCGTGGAAGGATTTAAAACCTGTGTCATTAGTCTGGGCCTCTGGATTACTAGTTCAGCGACATTACCACTATGCTACCATCTCCCCACCATGGCAGTAAGGGCCTTAAACACCCCCAGTGGCAGGACAGGACCTTGTAGCAGCCTCCTCATAAATCAAGTAGGCCTCAGAAAATGACCTGCTGATGTCCTCGACCTCAGTCAGTTCTACTGACAGGCTCCTTCCTGACGGCCTCAGCAAATGCAATGACTCAGGATAATGGGTCAGGTTTGGGACAGATATGGCTAGAAACCCTTTTGGTTTTGGAACTGAAGGGAGATTATATTTCTCAAAGAATGAAGAAATAATGCAACTGAAAAAATTCAAGCATGATGGAAGAACAGGGAATGAAGCCAATTAGTCCAGTCTGAGGACCAGATGGACCATTGCTGCAGAATGCCCCAGTGGAACTCTTGCCCGAAGAGGACAATTTCTCCAACCACATGAAGAAAGGGGTATTTGAAAGCAAAAAAGGTCACAGTACTCAAGGGGTTAATTAGAACTGACAAATGACACCAGGCAACAGATCAAAATCAAAGGCGAAACATCACACCTTGCTTCCGCTACTTAGTAAGAATATTGGATTGCTCACTGTAAACTAGTGTTCAAATGCAATACAGTCCTCTCATACAAATAGGTGTTTATCATCTGCAACAGAGCGAGGAGGAGAGGATTTTATAGCTGCATGAATTACATCCCCGGTTATTAATCTCTCTGTTCAGGGGGAATGTTTTACGACAAGCCATCACAGATGATTATAAGTTGCAGTAACAGAGTTTTAGTGCTATTTATGGAGCCTGTCAAGATAACAATCTGTGAAATAATTCATATGAAAGCCCTAAAATCCTCAGCCTGGTGAGCATACACATGCACATTGCCTTTAGCACCTGTGTTTAAAGTGTCTATGACTGATTGCTGCAGTTGTCTTGTTGTCTGCCCAAGGTTATCCAATCTAGTTTGGTAGGCAGGCGTCTGGATCTCAGAGGCAAACAATCAAACAACTCAGGTGTCCAAACCATTCTATTATGTTTACTGACCTCCTCCCCTTTATTGGAGACTTCCAACTTCTGCCTAACTACGTCCTCTGACCTTCAGCATCACCTTCATCATCAATTCGAATAGTTCCAGAGATGTAGAGGAAAGGATAGCGAAGATGATTCTCGACAGGGGTGAGAGTAACAGGGTAGTTGTTATGGGGGACTATAACTTTCCAAATATCGACTGGAAATACTATAGTTCGAGTACTTTAGATGGGTCAGTTTTTGTCCAGTGTGTGCAGGAGGGTTTTCTGACACAGTATGTAGACAGGCCAACCAGGGGCGATGCCACATTGGATTTGGTACTGGGAAATGAACCCGGCCAGGTGTTAGATTTAGATGTAGGTGAGCACTTTGGTGACAGTGATCACAATTCGGTTAGGTTTACCTTAGCGATGGGCAGGGACAGGTATATACCGCAGGGCAAGAATTATAACTGGGGGAAAGGAAATTATGATGCGATTAGGCAAGATTTAGGATGCGTAGGATGGGGAAGGAAACTGCAGGGGATGGGAACAATCGAAATGTGGAGCTTATTCAAGGAGCAGCTACTGCGTGTCCTTGATAAGTATGTACCTGTGAGGCAGGGAGGAAGTTGTCGTGCGAGGGAGCCGTGGTTTACTAAAGAAGTTGAAGCGCTTGTCAAGAGGAAGAAGAAGGCTTATGTTAGGATGAGACGTGAAGGCTCAGTTAGGGCGCTTGAGAGCTACAAGCTAGCCAGGAAGGATCTAAAGGGAGAGCTAAGAAGAGCAAGGAGAGGACACGAGAAGTCATTGGTGGATAGGATCAGGGAAAACCCTAAGGCTTTCTATAGGTATATCAGGAATAAAAGAATGACTAGAGTTAGATTAGGGCCAATCAAGGATAGTAGTGGGAAGTTGTGTGTGGAATCAGAGGAGATAGGGGAAGTGTTAAATGAATATTTTGCGTCAGTATTTACAGTAGAGAAAGAAAATGTTGTTGAGAATACTGAGATTCAGGCTACGAGGCTAGATGGGATTGAGGTTCACAAGGAGGAGGTGTTAGCAATTTTGGAAAGTGTGAAAATAGATAAGTCCCCTGGGCCAGATGGGATTTTTCCTAGGATTCTCTGGGAAGCTAGGGAGGAGATTGCAGAGCCTTTGTCCTTGATCTTTATGTCGTCATTGTCGACAGGAATAGTGCCGGAAGACTGGAGGATTGCAAATGTTGTCCCCTTGTTCAAGAAGGGGAGTAGAGACAGCCCTGGTAATTATAGACCTGTGAGCCTTACTTCGGTTGTGGGTAAAATGTTGGAAAAGGTTATAAGAGACAGGATTTATAATCATCTTGAAAAGAATAAGTACATTAGAGATAGTCAGCACGGTTTTGTGACGGGTAGGTCGTGCCTCACAAACCTTATTGAGTTTTTCGAGAAGGTGACCAAACAGGTGGATGAGGGTAAAGCAGTGGATGTGGTGTATATGGATTTCAGTAAGGCGTTTGATAAGGTTCCCCACGGTAGGCTATTGCAGAAAATACGGAAGTATGGGGTTGAAGGTGATTTAGAGCTTTGGATCAGAAATTGGCTAGCTGAAAGAAGACAGAGGGTGGTGATTGATGGCAAATGTTCATCCTGGAGTTTAGTTACTAGTGGTGTACCGCAAGGATCTGTTTTGGGGCCACTGCTGTTTGTCATTTTTATAAATGACCTGGAAGAGGGTGTAGAAGGGTGGGTTAGTAAATTTGCAGATGACACTAAGGTCGGTGGAGTTGTGGATAGTGCCGAAGGATGTTGTAGGGTACAGAGAGACATAGATAGGCTGCAGAGCTGGGCTGAGAGATGGCAAATGGAGTTTAATGCGGAAAAGTGTGAGGTGATTCACTTTGGAAGGAGTAACAGGAATGCAGAGTACTGGGCTAATGGGAAGATTCTTGGTAGTGTAGATGAACAGAGAGATCTTGGTGTCCAGGTGCATAAATCCCTGAAGGTTGCTAACCAGGTTAATAGGGCTGTTAAGAAGGCATATGGTGTGTTAGCTTTTATTAGTAGGGGGGTCGAGTTTCGGAGCCACGAGGTCATGCTGCAGCTGTACAAAACTCTGGTGAGACCGCACCTGGAGTATTGCGTGCAGTTCTGGTCACCACATTATAGAAAGGATGTGGAAGCTATGGAAAGGGTGCAGAGGAGATTTACTAGGATGTTGCCTGGTATGGAGGGAAGGTCTTATGAGGAAAGGCTGAGGGACTTGAGGTTGTTTTCGTTGGAGAGAAGGAGGAGGAGAGGTGACTTAATAGAGACATATAAGATAATCAGAGGGTTAGATAGGGTGGATAGTGAGCGTCTTTTTCCTCGGATGGTGATGGCAAACACGAGGGGACATAGCTTCAAGTTGAGGGGTGATAGATATAGGACAGATGTGAGAGGTAGTTTCTTTACTCAGAGAGTAGTAAGGGCGTGGAATGCCCTGCCTGCAGCAGTAGTAGATTCGCCAACTTTAAGGGAATTTAAGTGGACATTGGATAGACACATGGATGAAAATGGAATAGTGTAGGTCAGATGGTTTCACAGGTCGGCGCAACATCGAGGGCCGAAGGGCCTGTACTGCGCTGTAATGTTCTAATTCTAATTCCCCATTGTCAACATCCTGGAGGTTACCATTGACCAGAGGCAAACAGAAAGAAAGAACTTGAAAAATAATTTGCATTTCTATAGCCACTTTCACAACCACAGGATGGCCTTAAAGTGCTTTACAGCCAACAAAGTACTTTTGAAATGTAGTCACTGTTGTAACATAGAAAATGCGGCAGCCAATTTGCTCACAGCAAGGTCCCACAAACAGCAATAAGTTAATGACCAGCTAATCTGTTTTTCGGTGTTAATTGAGGGATAAATGTTGGCCAGGACACAGCGGGAGGGGGGAGGGGCAGCTTCCCTGCTTAAAAGTCAAAACCAACCCCACAAAAACCTCAATACCTTCCAGGCCAGAACATTTTGCTTGATTGGTGTCCCTACCCCTAGACACAATATTCACCCGCTCCACCACTGTGGCTACACTAACTACAAGCTATAGGATGAAGTGCAGCAACTCACCGGGCTTACTTTGACAACAACCTTCCAGCCCCATGACGTCGAGCACCAAGAAGCTTAAGCTCCGCCTGTTGTACCAGATGGTTAACGGCCGAGCCAACACCATTTAAAGGTGACCACTCAAAAAATAAACCAGCAACCTTTAAATTATTTTTTGAAGGGCCAGGAGGAGTAGAAACACTTCTTCTGGCCCTCGAAAGAAACACCTCAGCCTCAAAAGGCTGCAACGAGATCCAATCTCTACCCCTTCATTTGTTATTTTATATTTCAATTGGCTGATATGCCAACAGATTTTTGTAGCCATGACAACCCTGACACCTTCACTGTTGGAGCAAGCTCAACTTGAGTGTTCAATATTCAATAGGAGGCGGCTATTGCAAAGGCTCTAGGTATCAGTGCATAAATGATGCATGCATTTATGCCAAGGAAAGGGACCAGACAAGATTTGGATAAGGCAGCATCCATGACAACTGGTATCAGTATAACTGTATGACCATTGACATTATAGTGCAGTTAAGAAGTGTGTAATAACAGGGTAACAAGCTTGAACTTTTCATAGAGTAGCACAAGATGTAGGATAGATCTTGTCAGAAGGCAGCAACATGACTTCTGTATTTCTATTTTTCTCTTTGCCTTATGTTCATGAGAAAAAGAAGATATATTGGAAAGCTGTACCATTCATGCATTAAAAATGTGACGCCCTCCCTTTTCCTATTTTTACAAA
Organism: Heterodontus francisci; assembly: GCF_036365525.1. Classification (NCBI taxonomy): domain Eukaryota; kingdom Metazoa; phylum Chordata; class Chondrichthyes; order Heterodontiformes; family Heterodontidae; genus Heterodontus; species Heterodontus francisci. Next base: position 67,257,494 of record NC_090394.1, read on the forward strand.
GTGTTTTTACTGTGCTTGACTCTTGGTGGTAGGAAGATACTTTTGAAGAGCTCTGGTTACTTATCAGAAATGTGAGCCTTGCCCACCCATATTTTCCCAGGTCATCAATAAAACAAGCTGCAAGTGTGAGCACAGATTACTCATCAAAGTCATTCGGTGCCTTTCTGATCAGGGGCAAGCGCTGCACTTTTCAGAAGATATTATAAACATATCTTACCCCAGTAATACAATCTTTTGTCAGTGACCCCACAGGAAGAAGTTTTACCACTTGTCTGAAGAAACAATCATACTTAGTCATTGCCACATAAGCATACTGAAAAAAAGAATTGCATTTGTATAGCGCCTTTCGCGATCACAGGACACCTCAGAGCACTTTACAGCCAACAAAGCACTTTTAAAGTGTAGTCACTGTTGTAATATAGGAAACTGTCATGAAAACGTGATATGCTGAATGATGATTTTTACTTCATCAGTTGGAAAACTATATTAAACTTTTAAAAGGAAGGCTGGAATCTTAAATTCAACTTTTAAGAAAGCAGCAGTTAAGATGGCCACCACAATTTGCATTGAAATACCTCACATTCCAAGGTATCAAGGTGGAGACACATATCTAAACAAGCCCTCATCCAGAACAATGGCACGAGCAGTTGAATGAATTATCTGGTATTGCTTTCATTAGCAAGACATTCAAAGCCATCTTGGAACATTAAACCTAGTGGAGATGAACCTCCGGGGGTAATCATTGAAACAATAAGACTTGAGATTGAAATTCTTAGACTTGGATCTCATTAAAATGGAAAAGAGAATACTCTGAGACAATCATGTGACACTCTGTCCATCTGTGTGAAAACTTGTAGTTACTTTTGAACAAGCTTTGATTGCTAATAGGTGCAAGATCCAAGTGGGGGTTGTCTCTCTCTCTGTCCCTCCAGGTAATATTTTGAACCCTGTCTGCGAACTGCAAGACATCCAATTCCAGCACTTCTGCAGACAGAGTCTCCAAGAAAACCCTAAACCAGGTGACCACCTCTACCAGCCAGGAACTTCAGGATCACGAATTCAGCTAAAAGGCAACCAAATTACCAGACCCCACAGACTGTCTATTATTTTTTATTTGTTTTGGACTCTAATCCAACCAATCTATTCTTTATCATTTTGTAATCTATTTGTGTGTGTGTGAAAGTTGGCGTGTAGTTTATTATTTTTACTTAGATCAGGTTTTGATTTTAAGTATAATAAATTAACTTCTTTCTTGTTTAAACTCAAGAAAACCTGTCCGATTGGTTCTTTCATGATCATAACACATAAACTCTGAATTGGTAAGCACATTCACTGTTTAAAGAGATAAACCCTGTTGCAGTCAAACAAGGAGAGGGACAGGGGGAAGCCTTTCAACCCCTCCTCACCTGATCATAACAGAAACACAGCAATCAATTTGCACCCAGCACGCTCCCACAAACAGCAAAGTGATAATGAGCAGATAATTTGATTTTGTGATGTCAATTGAGGGATAAATATTGGCCAGGACACCGGGGATAACACCTCTGTTCTTCTTTGAAATAGTGCCTTGGGACCTGAGAGGGCATACGGTGCCTCTGTTTAGCATCTCATCTGAAAGACAGCACCTCTGAAAGTGCAGCACTCCCTCAGTAGTGCACTAGACTGCCAACCTAGATTTTTGTACTCAAGTCCTGGAGTGGGAATTAAACCCACAGCCTTGTGACTCAAGCATGCTACCAACTGAGCCACGACTGACAGTCCTACCTGAAATACTGGGTTATACATGCAGGTGCAGCATGCAGCCTGTAGTATCCCTGACAATCATGATTGGGTTAAGCTTTATAGTTGCGAAGCCCCTCTGTGAGCTGGATGAAATTAAAAAGTGGACCTTTGGATGCCCATGTTAATAAATACAAGGAGTGATTTTTTTTTTATTCATGGGATATAGGCATCACTGGCAAGGCCAGTGTTTATTGCCCATCGCTAAATGCCCTGTTTGAGTGCAACTGAATGGCTTGTTAGGCCAAATCAGAGGACAGTTAAGAGTCAACCAGCTCTGGCAAAAGGTTATCAGCCTGACGCATTAACTCAGTTTCCTCTCTCTGCCTACTGACTATTCCCAGCATTTTCTGTTTTTGTTCCAGTTGCCACAGTATAGTGCTTTTCTGAGAGTCAACAACATTGCTGTTTGCTTGGAGGCACATATCAGCCAGATCAGGTATGGTCAACAGATTTTCTTCCCTAAAGCACCAATGGGTTATTATGACATTCCAATAGTTGCATGAACACCATTACCGATGCTAGCTTTTTAACTTGATTCCTAGATTTTATTTGATTAACTGAATTTAAATTCCCAGCTGTTGTAGTCAGATTTGAACTTATGTCTCTGGATCTATAAGTCCAGGCTTCCTTATTACTATTCAAGTAACATAACCACCATGCTACTGGACCCCATGTGTGCTCAAGCAAACACTGGTGCTAAGTACACATTTACATGCAATAGTTTGGTACATTAACAGAGCATTAGCACATTTGTAGCCTATGTTCCTAAAATTCCATCAAGGACTAATCCCTTTTAATGCACAGTAATGCAGACATCATGCATTAAGGTTATTTTGATTCAGCAAATGCTATTAAATCCATAATTAAGTAAGGTCACTCATGCTGATCTTTCAGCCCACAAGCCCATTCTAAGGATAGCATGAAATTATTGGAAAGAGTGGGCAGATGTCCAATGTGGAGCACAGAAAAAGGCTTTGTAAGGAGCAACTCAATTGCTTCAGGCTACGGAGCAGCCTTGGTGCACTGGAAGGTCTTGTAGTGCTGGCTGAGGAGCAGAGGATGTCCAGGGAGTACTGAAGGCATGAGAGACTGATACTAGGACCTGCAATTCATAATGTGTCAAACACATTATTCCATTTCACTAATATCTAAATAAGCTACAGCTCACTAAAAAAGTCATTGATGAATTGAGACAGCTCCTAGATCCAAATCTGCAAACTCAAAACAACAGCAGGGCCACATTGTCAGTAGAGATTAAAGTGAAGACAGCACAGTCAATTACTTTTCCAGGCATAGATCAGGCAGTTATCAGTCCACAACTGCAGAACCAAGGGGCCAGATTTTCAAAATAGATTCTGGAACCCGGCGCCCAGATAATTTCAGGGTCCTGACACCACGCCTCAACTGCGTCATTCACGCGATGCTATTTTGAAATATAAATGCCCGAATTGGGCAGGAGGCGAGCTCGGTGGCCAATTAGTGGTGCCAAGTGTCTCCAGGAGGCTGGAGCTGCCTCCCGAGCACAAGCATCAAAGGCAGATAGATGGGGCCTGCCACTGCCGTGCCAGTTGCATAAAACAATAAGATACAATTCAACCATCCATAACTGAGGTAATGCACATGATCCGGCACAACATCCCCAAGGGTCCCAAAATTTTCATGCTCGTAAAATATTTCCCTTCACCCCACGGTGAACCTGACAGCTGTGCACTAATGTGCACCAGACTGCTTGGGTTCGACAGAAACCCATTTGAAAATGGCAACCCCGACCTCAACAGCCTTTTAACAAACTCCTCCAGGAGCTTAATGGGCTGTTAATATGAGGCAAGCTGTTCCCCATTCCCTCACCCCCTGCCCTCCCTTCCGGAGGTGTTGGTATCCAAAGACACCTGCCGGGAGAGCGATTTTGAAATCGCATCCGCGCCAGGTCCCAACCCACCAGCATTTGAAAATCTGGCCCAATGTCTATGATGCTCTGCTTCGGCACGTTGCTGACACACAGTTTACAAAAACTCAAATTACTGTTTGTTCTAAGGATGCAGATGGCACGGGCAAGGCTGCATTAATTGCCCATCCTTAGTTGGCCTGAAGAGTCACATGAAGCCCAGATTAGGTGAGGGTGATGGCAAGTTCCCACCCCAGAAGGACATTAGTGAGCCAGTTGGATGTTGACAGCACCTCCCATGGTTATTTTATCTTGTGGGAGTCCACAAATTACCAGAGTTACTAACGTCCATTTCACCAACTTGCATGGTGTTTGAAGGGATGAATGGTCTAGTCATGTTTCTATGTTCCTGTGCCCTGAAGCACTGCCCTAGGAATTGCTAATCCACCACACTGTTAAAAATGACACATATGCATTCTGTTAATGGGTTATAAATAATGCTGAAAATAGTGACACAGAAGATTTTTTTTTCCTCTGTTTTTAAAATCTAGGGGGTTCTGTACCTTTAAGACTGAGAATTGTTTTTTCTCTTAGGGGAACAGTGTGTGTGCAAGCTGCACCTGTTTCCTAGGCAACAGCAGGAGAGGAGGTCACATGCTGTATTGTAACATTTGACTGTGTTTTGGAACTAGCTGCAACCAGTTTGGACTGGAGACCAGCAAAGCATGCTCTGAATGAAGAAGTTGTCTACATCTCAGCAGAAAATCTACATTTAACTATAGGCTGTGTTATTGCCTAAGTAGGAAAAACAACACTGGAAAAGAACATTTGTATTGTTGGAGGTAGCAAATCCCTTTTTTCTTCCAATCTTTAAGAAGTCTTTGCTTCAGGTGTGACTCTCTGTTGCCTGTTGTGTTTTCTGAAATTCTCAGTAAAGTTTCTACTGAAAGACTACCAGTTTTAAAATCCAAATGGACCTGTTGCTATATTCCTTGTTGATAGAACTGTGTGATGCCTGCTGCAACCGAAGAATTTTGAACGCCTATTCATTATAGACTGTCAAATTTGCCCGGAGACTTCGAGTGGCATCTGAGTATTCAACTCTGGAACACCTCACTGAATCGGGAACGTAACCCACAAAGACTTACAACCCAGTTATTTATTTATTCTTAAGAAACAGCTAATTTTAAAACACCATTTTTTTTTAATGGTTAACTGTTGGTTTTTGAATGTATGTGTGTGTGCATTAGGGTTAGGAGAAATAAGAAGTTATAAAGTTTTTAGATATAGGTTTATCTCAATAGTGTTTAAGATTCAGTTTATTAATAAATAGTTAATCTGTGGTTGTTTAAAGATACCTGGTTTGGTCTGTTTTATTCTGGGGGTTTAATAAAGTGTTTAATTTGGCTAATTTCCATTAGGTGGGGAAACTTTAATAATATGCTATAACCTGTGGTGTAATGGGATTGAATTGATAGTGCATTACTCCCACTTCGGTCACAACAATAGGCATTTAATGCATTCTTTGAGATAATAGGAAAATGTGAGAATCAAATCACACGGATAATTTGGAAAAGCAGACTGGTTTTATTTCCTCACTATGCATTCCATTTGTGGTAAATAGATATATAGGTCTGTTCATGTTGGAATGATGTACAATACATCTATTGTGTTTGAAGTGTTAGCACAATGGCACTGACAAGTTATTTGGAATCATCTAAAATTACATGATCCAAAACCTACTGTAGGACTTTAAAAATAAGTTTGAAAATGCAGCACCCCCAAAGACAGCTGCCATGTATCCTAAAATGTGGAATCAATAGAGTTCTTTGTGTTCTGATCAGATTACAGGGCTACTGATAAACCATGCAGAGCTAGATTGTAGAGATGATCTATACCTGTCCATCGGGTAAACAGCTCAGCAGCTGCAATTCCCTTTGTGATAGTGGCCCAGATCTTCCTGCCACAACGATATCAGGAGTGCATACCTTGCATTTCACCATCTAGCGTGCCAAATTCTCTGTGGACAGCTTACTCCATATTTTCCCACATTATAACTAATGACTTAAATGGAAATAAAGACGGAAGAGATATAAGACTGTCTATTGATTTACTATCATCTGTTTTACACTGTCACACATAGTCAAGATCAACCCCTTTGACTTAAACAAGACTAAGCACACTCTTCATTCTAGATAGCCTTTCTTTTTATTCATTTCATGGGATGTGGGCATCACTGGCAGAGGCCAACATTTAGTTGCCCATCTCTCATTGTCCTTGAGAAGGCATTAGTGAGCCACCTTCTTGAACCACTGCAGTCCTTTTGTGTAGCAGTTGTGGACAACTGAAGGGCTTGCTAGGCCATTTCAGAGGGCTGTTCATAGTCAACCAGATTGCTGCAGGTCTAGAGTTACATATAGGCCATCAGATTTCCCTTCCCTAAATGGCATTAATTCACCGACTGACAGTAGTTTCATGGTCACCATTACTGAGCTTTCAATTCCAGACTTTATTTATTAAATTTAAATGCCAGCAGCTGCCATAGTGGGATTTGAATCCATGTTCCCAGAGTATTAGCCTAAGTCTCAGGTCTTGTGGCATTACCACTACACCACCATTTTCCTTACAGTTATGATGCCCTTCCTAACACGAGCAGATTGATAAAACTCTTCACGTGGAATTTCAGGGTGTAGCACATCACATTCTCCACATAGTGCCCATGTACTTTTTTGCACACAGTGCACTTTTCAGGTAAGGCAATATTGTTGATTGACACACGTACCTAGCAACAGTGTGAATCGCTGCTATGTATCCAGGTATTGTGTTCAGCTGCAACTCAGTGCTCACTGAATTGTTTGTTTGACTTTCAGCAAAATTCCTGCCTGTTTTAACATCATATTTAAGTTCCCTGATCTCACAATCCTGTGGCTGCTCAAAGCTGAGATATCCAATACCAGTGGCCAATATCAGTAGTTTCCTGGAGACAACTTATTTCCATTGGATACGAGAATAGGAATGGCTGAATTCATTTCAGGTGCAATTTCAGCCAGAGAAGAGAGAGAGAGGAACTGTTTACTTCAGTGATCTGGTTTCGATTGTCTGATCCTCAGAGGGAAGCATTTTAGGGGGAAAAAAGCTGAAATTTAAATAAAAGACAATGCTGTCTGCATCAAGGAAGGAAAACCAGATACCAAGGATAATGATCAGAGAATGCTTTCCTTAAAAGCAGGGCAGCATGAACTTGATAACTTAAAGTAGGTTCTGAGAAATAACAATCATAAAATAAGAATAATTCGAGGAGCAGTGAGAAAATGATCCAATTTCCCTTCTGAAAAATTGGAATACAGATTTGATTTAATGGCCCTTTGGAATTTTGGTAAATAACCCTTTAGAAAATTCACATTCCCAAAGTAAGGTTGCAGTACAATAAATTATTAAAGGCCACATTTTTCTCCTTTCACAATAAAGGATTAATTCTTTGTAGCTATACCTTACTGAAAAATCCAACGACTGCATGCGTTTCCTGTTTGCAAACCCTGCTTGTGTCAGCCTTTCCCATTCCTGTGCCTATGTTTCCCATTCAATCTTCCTACATAGATATCAGCTGTGACCCAGTTGGTAGCAGTCACGCCTCTGAGTCAGAGTGTTGGGGGTTTAGATCCCACTATAGGACTTGAACACAAAAATCTAGGCTGACACTCTGGTGCAGCACTGAGGGAGTGCTGCACTGTCAGAGGTACCGTTTTTCAGATGAGTTGTTAAATCGATGCCTATCCACCCTCTTGGGTGGATGTAAAAGATCCCAAGGCACTAGTTCAAAGAAGAGCAGGGGAGTTATGCCCAGTGTCCTGGCCAATATTTATCCCTCAATCAACATCACAAAAACTGATTCTCTGGACATTATCACATTGAAGTTTGTCGGAGCATGCTGCATGCAAATTGGTTGGCACATTTCTTACAACAGTGACAACACTTCAAAAGTACTTCATTGGCTGTAAACCACTTTGGGGCTTCCTGTGGTCATGAAAGGTGCAATATAAATGAAAGTCTTTCTTTCTTTTACATCAACTTTCAATGGCACAGTTTCTTGATGAACCAATTGAGTCATTGAAAATGGTTTTTAAAAAGAAAATCATCTGGCATTTTTTTTCAGTAACTGAAATTTATAATGTCTGAAATATGTTTTAAACAAAGTGCAAAAAAATTAATTACGTATTTAACAACCAACTGAACATACCTACTGGATGATCGTCTTACTTTTTTACTACCTTCATTAAAGTTTCTATTTCAAGACATAAACCTGTCTCAAAGTCTGGGCTTCAAGTCTATGGATTAGATCTTTGCACTAAGTGGTGAAGCAAAGGCACTTGCTGCTGAAAGCTGCCCACAAAGATCTATGTTGTGGTTTTCCCCTTTCCCAACGGCAGTTTAAATCTGGCACCAAGTCAAGGGGATCTCCAGGCATCCAGTAGCAGTGATGTCAGCAAGCGGGTAAGCAGTCAATCACATTAATGTATTCACACACTGCCAACCAGGAAGTTAAAAACACTTACTATCCTTCACTTTTAGAATTTCAGATTGCGAAATAAATGATTATGATTGGATTATGTTAGCAGCTAAGACAAAGATAAACTTTTTTTTTTAAATGTGTAAGTTTTTATCATTATGGTGAAGTTTAACATTCCACAAAGATAAAATTAGCTTTACAGGTCTAGTGAGGCTGTTTAGCAGTAATTATGAAGTTAGTACACTGCAAAAAACCCAGTTACACCTCATTCAACAAGGTGTAACTTTTTCAAGGGTTTTTATAGTGAGACTAACAGCGTAAGAGTGGATGTTTTCGTCAATTCAATTGATTTCCATTGATTGCAGTCTGAGCGGGTGCCTCAATAGAGCATCCTCTAGAGATGCATGGAAAAACAGACAGCAACTTCTGGATTTCCGCGTTATTCTGCGCATGTGTGGCTTCAGAAGCTGCTGTCAATTTCAATGGAGCAATGACAGCGAACACTGACAGTTTTGCCATTATTACCACCATAAAATCTGGGCTTATATATTTTTGCCTCACAACAGTTAGCTTCCAATCTGTATATTCTGTGCGTGTTCTGCTTACAGAATTTCCGAGCATGCAACCTATTCATCAATGAGAGTTGACAGGTAGAAATTTATGTCCCTTCAATGATTTCAAAGTTTCTTCGCTTTTTTCCAAAAGTATTTGAAGAAAAAATGGAAACTGAATTATGAAAGCATTTATTTCACATATGTAATGAATTTATATAAATATATTAACAATTGTACTTTTCTGTTATGAATTCCTCAAAGATAAACACACATGTGAAAAGTAACATCTGTTATCCAAATATTGGCCAACTCTTGGAGGCTTCCTGCCTCTGACTGTCTCAGAGGAACTCTCCATCCTAACCTCAGCTATCCAAAGAAAACCGGCACTACCATTGGAGAAAGTGTTTGTTATATTATTAGGCTCGATCTCACAACAGTATAACCCTCCCGCCTCCCAACCAACCCCAATGGGCTGGGAAAATTCAGCCCTGGATCACAATGGGTGAGAGGTATGTGTGTTCCAGGAGTTCTTCTTAGGATCGCTTCCTGTTCCTGGTAAGCATCAAGGACCTGGAATCACACTGCCAATGCAATACATTTACAGATGTCATCAAGTTAGATGGGTAGGGGTCAGTTGGGGGGGGTGGTGCATGGTGAGGAGCAGAATCATAGACTCAGAGGAGGCAAACAAAGATTTTACAACAAGAACCCAACAGGATAATCAATGTGGGATAAACAACGACAAATCAAATTTAATACAGACAAATGCAAGGCACTGCATATTGGAAATAAAAGTAGTAGGCCCCTGGAAGGGATATAACTTGCCTTGTGAATGTTGAAGGAGACCTGGCGTGTTCGCTGACTGTTTATCAAGTCCAAACAGTTTCAGGCAGGAATTTAGAAAACAGACGTTTGGGTAATACTGCCATATCAAATGAACTCAAATCCCCAGAAGTAATACTGGAGTTGGAGAACACCTTGGTCAGGCTACACAAAGAGAACTATAAATAGTTCTGGATACTGCAACATAATGGGCCCATCCTAGCCCTAGAGGCAGCACGGAGAAGAGCAATAAGGCCAATTGCCAGTGTCAGTGGGAACAGCTGAAAGGAATAATTTATTGAACTAGGAACACTTCATCATTAAAAAAGAGACAGCTCAGAGGGGGTGCCTGACTGAGGTAGATAATGGGATAGAGGCAGTAAACCTGAACCAGTACTTTCAGATACATCAGGACAAAATGGGTAAAGGCTCAAGGTTATGAGGAAAAAGTTATGATGGACTGAGAGGATGATCTATAGCTGGAATAAGTTATCGGGAAGAGTAATTCAGACTAAGACCCATTTAAGAAACAGTTGGATGGGGTAGTGGGAAAATGATTGCACTGATATTATGGAAGAATAAGAACAAAGCCTATCTGAACCTAATGTGGCATCTTCTGATCATATGATGTACCAGTTAATGTGGCCGCAGAGGGGTCATTAGAATGTTAGGGCAATAGAGAAAGAGGATTAGGTAATCAAGAAAAGAACACAGCAACCACCAGTGTCTGAGCTGATTAAACAAATTAGACTGATATAAGTCAGTTTTCAAATGCCTGATAACAGACTTTAAGAAACTCTTTCATGGGCCCCAAGAGAAAAGAAAGGTCTAGACTAAATTAAAGGTTAATCTTTAAAAATAAAGACAATACAAATATTGAATCGGAGGAGTTTCAAAACTTATTTCCTCATTTCTTATTCATGGCCCTCGTACGGTGACGATACCAAACTTAAACCATTAGTTCAGTAAACCATGGTGAGTCAGTGGCATGTAGGACAGTGATTCTAAGATCCTCCAACCTAGCTCTTCTATGTCTTCTTGTCTTCATCCTGTTCTAGTTCATAACATCATTTGCATTGAGAAATTCATGTTTAAGATGCAAAGCAGCACTTTGCGTAAAGCTGAGTAAAACTGCCAACAAAAGTACATCCCTTAATGGTCAAAGTACTACCAAAATCACTATGCAGGCAAAGAAACAACTTCACACAAAATGGTCCCTAGTATGGTATCCATTAAAGGAGATCCTAGGCTATGCTGAATAAAACATTGCAAGTTATATTCCTGCACAGTACAGAGCAAAAGATTTAACATAATCAGTAAAATTATTATTGCATGTGAGTAAACTATTACAATTTAAAATAGAAAACCTATTTAATGATATGCTAAATAGAAACTTTTATTTAAAATGTATTTGTTGTTTGTACTTGTCTACTTGCTCAAAAGGAACAAATGCATAAAGGAAACATTTTATTTTTCATAAAGTGGTTTCCATTTTGTCTTTATGGTCTTATGTTAGAAGTTAATTTTTGAAGCCATTTTAGAGAAATTGTGACAGTTCAGGGCATATTGTGGACTGGCCAGGTATAATAGAACCATGAGAGTGCCACAATTTGTTTTTAAAGTCATTGCTTACTGAATACACATTTTGTTACAACATAAGGAAAAATGTTTTTACACAGTGAGTAGTGTCATAAGATTTTTTTTTTAAACTAAGAGGTCTGTGTGCCTTTAAGATTGAAAATAAAGGACTTTCTGTGAACAGTGACTGAATATTGACCTGATATTTGAAGTACAGGCTGTAAACTCATAACCAAGCAACAGAAAGATTTTATGACAAGTCTTGTGACTTCTGTGGAAAGACTTTAGTTTCAGTTCTGCAGTGTGAAACAGAACAGATACTGCTGGAGACTGGCCAGGAATATAGCCCAGAAAACTCTTTCCCTTGAAAATTAATTCCTGTATCAAGTAAAATTCTAATTTCTTCATTAAGTTAAAATAACTTTGAAGGAGGTGCAAATCTAATGTATGGGAGCTAAAACCCTTTCTGTTTCTGTATCTTTGGAGAGATCCTGAAATCTCAAGAAATTCTCTCCTGTTAGAATGCTACTTTAAAATTTAAATAGACCTGTTGCAACAACCTGTTGCTGAAAGATCTGTGGGATGCCTGTTGTAGACAAACTACCTTGAACACCTACCCACCACAGACTGTTCATTAATTTCACCTGGAGACTTCGAGTGGCATCTGACTATTTGACTCTGGGACACCCCACTGATCCGGAAATATCCAACAGAAGTTACAACCCAGATTTTTTTAATTCCTAAGAAACTGTTGTAAAATCAAAATCAATATATCCGTTTTCCCCACTTAACCATTGATTTTTTTATGCATGTGTGTGCATGAGGGTTAGGAAGATAAAGTAGTTATAAAATCTTTTCATACATATTGATTCATCTCATTATCATTTAAAACTTGGTTTATTAATAAATAGTTAATTTTGTTCTTGTTTAAAGAAACTTGGTTTGGCATGATTTATTCTGGTATGACCAGGTGAGAAAGGTTTCTAGCATCGTTTACTGTCTTCACCTGGTCTTATTGTGACAGGATTTAATTTTAAACACACTGTGTTTTGAGCTCCCCCTTGGTGAATCCTTGTTCACAGCTTTCCAATTATAACGCAAAGAAATGAGCATAAACAGGCTTTCTTAGGTTTAAAGAAGAAAAGTGAAATTTATTAAAACTTAAACTCTAATACAGTTAACATCGACGGATATACGACGCACCCACGCTAGCATGCACACGTGATACACACATGCAAATAGGGACAGAAAAGAGCAGAAGAAAAATAAAATGGACAGATTTGAGGCAATATCAGAAGACTTTCTTGTTTACTATGCTTCAAGCTCACTGTAGTCCTTCAGTAAGTTGTCTTGCTTTTCGTTGGGGCCTAGTATTCTTCTTAAACCTTGTTCACTGTAGGAAACTTTTCTCTCTTTGCGTTCATGTATCTTCAATGGTTTCCGAAGCTGGTGAGAGTGAGATGAGAGCAGACAGGAAAGCAGTGTTCTCAGTCCAGGAGAAAACAGCTTTCTGATTTCAAATTCCTTGTTGGAAGTTCAAATTCAAAAAAACTCCAACAGTCAGCCAGTCATGTGACCAAACTGGTCCGACCACATCTGTTTGTGTACTCAGTCATCTTAGCAGTTAACCTGGAATGCTAGCCTTTCCAACTTCAACGTCTGGTAATCAAAAGTCCATTGTGGATTAAATTGGAGCAGGGAATAGCCCCTTTGTTCTTTGAAGTACTGTCAGTGGATATGCTCCAGCCAAAGTCTCCAATTGTTTTTTTAAAGCAAGTTCTTTCTTCACAAACAACTGCTTAAATTCAATGTTCATGTGATGAAATTAATTTTCCTCATTCTTGGCAGGTGGGGGGCTTGCCTGACGCTGGGAATAAATAAAGTGATTAATTTGGCTATTTTTCCAGTAGGTGGGAAACTTTACTAATATGCTGTGACATGTAGTGGGAGCAGTGGGACTGAATTAACAGTGCATTACTCCCGCCTTGGTCGTAACAGTGGTTATGATCTAGAATGCCCTGCCTGAAAGGGTAGTGGGGGTCAATTCAATCGTGGCTTTCAAAAGGAAATTGGATAAGTACCTAACGGGAAAAACTTTTCAGGGCTATGGGGAAAGAGCGGGGCAATGGGACTAGCTAAATTGTTCTTGTAGCAAGCTAGCATGGGCTCAACAGGCTGAATAGCCTCCTTCTGTGCTGTAACCATTCTATGAGTCTATAAAGTCTATGAATGCTATTTATTTTTGCATAATATATATTATCTTCAATAATAAAATGTAAACCATTTAACCTATTGTAAACTTTTATATACCCTGAATAATTAGACATTTTATATATAAAGTCTTTAGTCATAAAATTTATTACAATTTTCATCACATTTCTGATGTTATTTTAGATGGACAAAAAAGGTTAGTTATTTACAAAATAAATTTTGGTGATGCCTTACAGAGGAAATATGGCAGTTTAGGTCTTCTTTTATGTCAGCTAAACATAATGGATAATATATTGAAGGCATCATGGTACACTTCGAAAAATGGAAGAAGATAGATCGATCGGCAGTGAATTACTTGCTATCTTTCCTATCTTCTTTTCCCAGCACTCTTTGTGCAGCCTGCTGAGCTTGCCAGCAGTTTATAGAACCAAGGAGCAAAATATAACATGTCAACACTTTAATCTCATGTTGTGCTTGCTGTTTTTATGATGTTGCACCATAGACCAGAATTAGCAGCACCATTAGCAATGATGCTAATAGTGAATATAAATACACCTTTAAATAGGATACACAGGATAAGGAGCTTTTCATCCAATTTTAATAACTTGTTTGTGAGTTTTCATCTGGTGTAACTATTACTGCAATATTGGTCAAGGCCAAGACTTTATGCTAATGTGCTGAAAAATGATAAGCAATTTCATCAGGCAGTTCCTTTCTGTTGCTTCCCAGTTTTATATGTTATTTAATTCATCGAGACATTAACATTCTGGAAGTTTTTATGGAAGAAACTGTAATGAAAAACACCTTGTATCTAAATTCCATAAATATTTTAAAGCCTTTATTGAACAAATGTTTTCAAGTAAGTTTGGGGTGATGGTTTAGTTATTACTGTTTCAAAAGCCTTAGTGCCAGTGTATCCAGTGGGACCCTCAGAGATATATGGGAAAACTAGCTTTACTATGAATCTTTTTCTTACCTTTGATCCGTTGAACTGAATGCTAAAGTTGGGAATTTGGTGCAGAGGGAGAAGGAGATGCTGCTTTTTATTCTTTTTGTTTTACCTCCAGTAGCCGGTGAGTGTTTTTCTTTTGTCTTCAACCTGGGAGACTGTAACTTGCTATTACTTTACTAAATTAGTAACTAGTTAACTAAGGAAATGAATAAGTTAGACAGACATGGCAGAGCAAGTGGTGTGCCAGAACTGCAAGATGTGGGTGTTTGTGGAGAGCACTGTGGTCCTGGGCAATCATATCTGCAGTAAGTGTCTGCAGCTTGAGGAACTTCAGCTCAGAGCTGCAGACATAGTGAGGGCATCAGGGAGGGGGAGAATTACATGGACACTTTGTTCCAGGAGGCAGTCACAGCCCTTAAGGTTAAATAGAACTTTAGAGTTGGTCAAATGGTCAGGGACAGGAGGGTGTGACTGTGAGTCAGGCAGGGGGATCCAGAATGTAATGATGGATGAGCCGCAGCCCTTGACTTGGACCAGCAGATACGAGGTACTTTCTACCTGTGTGGATGAGAACAAAGACTGCAGGATGGATGGGCAAATTGACCAATGGTGCAGGATGCCATTCAAGTGGGGGGAGTGAAAAGGAATGTGGTAGTGATAGGGGACTGTATAGTCAGGGGGTTAGCTCCTGTTCTCTGCAGCCGTGACCAGGAACTCTGAACATTGTGTTGCCTACCCACTGCCAGGGTTAGAGACATCTCCTTGTGGCTGGAGATGAACCTGGAGTGACAGGGAAGATCCAGTTGTCATGGTCCACATAGGAATCAACGACGAAGGTAGAATTAGGAATGATGTTCTGCTGAGAAAGTTTGAGGAGTTAGGGTCCAAATTAAAATGCAGAATCTCAAATGTAATAATCTCTGGATTGTTACCTGAGCCACGAGTCAGTTAGCATAGGGTAAAGCAGATTAGAGAATTAAACGCGTGGCTCAAACAGTGGTGTGGGAAAAAAGGGTTTCAATTCATGGAACACTGACACCAGTACTGGGGAAAGAGGAAGCTGTTCCATTGGGATGGGCTCCACTTAAACCAGGCTGGGATCAGTATCTTAGAAAATCAGAAAACTCGGGCTGTGGATAGGGCTTTAAACTAAAAGAGGGGGAGAGAGAGCACAGGTGATGGGAGATTTAGAAATCTAAACATAAAAGATGAGGCAATAGAGCAGTGTAGCGATTTGGATAAAGATAAGCAGAGTGCGACAGGAAGGGACAGGGATTTTAATGGTAACAGTTCATCAGCGAATAGGGTTCATGCAAAGAAGAGTAGTTAAAAAAAAAGTTAAACACTCTTTATCTGAATGCGCAAAGCATTCGCAATAAGATAGATGAACTAGCAGCAAAAATAGAGATAAATGATTGGATCTAATCACCATGGTTACAAGGTGAGCAAGGTTGGGAAATAAATATTCCAGGGTACACACCACTTCAAAAAGAAAGACAGAATGGAAAAGAAGGAGAAGTAGTCGTCATAGTAAAGGATGATATAAGAACAATAATGAGAAAGGATCTTGGTTCAGAAGACCAAGAAGTAGAATCAGTATGGTTAGAGATTAGGAATTAAAAGTGGTAGAAAATGCTGGTGGGACTGGTTTATAGACATCCTAGCAGTTGTTATGCCATTGGAAAGAGCATTAAGCAAGAAATAATTGCAGCTTGTAACAAAGGCAATGTAATAATTGTGGGGGACTTTGATCATCATATAGACTGGACCAATCAAATTGGCAAAGGTAGCCTAGAAGATGAATTTGTAGAATATTTTCGCAACAGATTCCTGTCTCAATACGTTATGGAACCAACTAGGGATAAAGCTATTTTAGATCTAGTATTATGAAATGAGGCAGGTTTAATTAGTAACCATATTGTAAAAGATCCACTGGGAAAAAGTGATCATCATACACTTGAATTCCATATTAAATTTGAAAGCAACACACTTCAGTCCCAAACAAGAATCTTGAACTTAAACAGAGCCAATTAATAGGTATGAGGGGAGAGCTGGCCAGGTTGTTTGGGTAAATAGACTAAAAGCTATGATGGTAAATAAGCAGTGGGAAACATTTAAAGAAACAATTCAAAATGTTCAACAAAAATACATTCCATTAAAATAAATGTTGGTCCAGTAGAGGCAGAGACAGGAGAGACTATTTTGGGGCACAAGGAAATGGCAACGACATTGAACAAATTTATTGGGCTGGATTTTAAAGCCCCTCCGCCATCGGGAGCAGTGGCGGGGGGCAATGAAGATCGGTACGGCAGAGGCCCGGTACCGATCTCGGTGGCGGCAAGGCCTCATTACGGCTGCCACATGATCGGCAATGGGACCTGCATTAAAATATGTAAATGCCTACTTACCACGCAGCCCGCAATGATTCTGCCATCACTTTGCCATCTTCATTCTTGCTGTCGACAATGCCACGCATTCAAATCCCCGTTCGGGGAAACATGGCGCGACACCTGTGGGGATGAGGTTTTTTTCTCTGTGTGGGAGAAGGGAATGGGGTTACAAGGCCTCGGATTGGTCGGGGGGTGATGGGAAGGGGTAAAGGAAAAAGGTGCTGACCTTTGTGGGGGACGGGGAAGTCAAAGTTTCGATATAGGAATTCCATGGGGGAAAAGGCCAGGAATATTGTGAGATAACATTGGGGGGTGGGGGAGTGCATGGACAGGTCATCTCAGTCATTTTTACAATACTTTCTGTTACCTGGCCCTTTAAATATTAAATCTCCATTGAGGGCTGTAAGTCCTTTAAAAATAGCACTGGCGCCTGCACAGTGACGCTGGACACTGTTGCTGCTAACGGCTCGCCCAGTACCGATCTCCACATCACTGCGGGGGGCGAGCACCGTGGCGATGCAAATGAACCGCCATGTTTGAAATCGTGGCGGCTCCGAGACGTCGTGCCCATGCATGCGGGCCGCATTTTATTACATCCACCACCTACTTCGGCAGCGGAGTCTTAAAATGCAGCCCATTGTGTCTGTCTTCACAGTAGAAGACACAAATTACATATCAGATATACAGGGTAACCAAGGGGCTAATAAGAATGAGGAACTGAGGGTAATTAATATCAGCAGAGAAAAAGTATTAGAGAAACTTAAGGGACTTAAAGCCAACAAATCTCCAGGACCTGATGGTCTACATACCAGGGTTCTAAAAGAGGTAGCTATAGAGATAGTGGATGCACTGCTTATGGTTTTCCAAAATTCCTTAGATTCTAGAACAGTCCCAGCAGATTGGAAGTCAACAAATGTAACACTGCTATTCAAGAAAGGAAATGTCGGTTAGCCTGACATCAGTCGTCAGGCAAATGCTGGAATCTATCGTTAAGGAAGTCTTAACAGTGCACTTAGAAACTCTTAGTCAGCGTCAACATGGTTTTACAAAAGGGAAAGCATGTTTAACAAATTTATTAGAGTTTTTTGAAGATGTACCTAGTCGGGTAGATAAAGGCGAACCAGTAAATGTAGTATCCTTGGATTTCCAAAAGGCATTCGATAAGGTGCAACACAAAAGGCTAATCTACAAGATAAAGATGCATGAAGTATATTAGCATGGAAAGAGGATTGGTTAACAGACAAGAAGCAGAGAGTAGGGATAAATGGGGCATTTTTAAATTGGCAGGCTGCAACCAGTGGACTGCAACAAGGATCAGTGCTGGGACCTCAGCTATTTACAATCTATATTAATAACTTAGACAAAGAGACTGAGAGTAATGTATCTAATCTTGCTGAGGGTACAAAGCTAGGTGGGAATGCAAGCTGTGAGGAGGATACAAAGAGGCTGCAAAGTGATATCAGGCTGGATTTTAAGAGCCTGCTGCCAATCTCGGTGGCGAGCTCATAAATGGTGGCCTGCCCGTGTGGGCTGTATGCCAAAGAGCCGCCATGATCTTAAGCACGGCGGCTCGTTTAAATCACTGGGGCAGCGCCACTCCCGCCCCCAATCTCGTGGAGGGGTGGGCTGTCCATCCCCGGCAATGGCGTCAACTGCTTGTGCACAAGCGCTGACATTATTTTTAAAGGGCAGCCAGCTCAGTCGCCCAATTTAAATTTTTAGTTCTACCTCCCAAAATTAAATAAATAAATTTCTAATGCCCCTTTCCCAGCTCCAATAACAATTGCAATAACTATTTGCCCTTCACCCCCCCAAAACACCTTTTACACCCGACCATCCCCCCCCCCACCCAAACTGCACAATGTTTAAGGTTCAACCCTTCAGACCATCCTCTACACCATTTGACCCCATTCCACCCCCCCTCCCCGCACTGATAAACTTACCTTCTCCCCCCTGCCCACCAGCATGGCGTCTCGTTTCACCGGATGGGGATCTGAAGGCGCGGGAGTGCCGACCGCCATGCCGAAGATCATGGCAGGCCCTCAAGATCATAGGTAAGCCTATTTAAATGTATTAATTTTATTCATTTGAATATTTAAATTGTGGTCCCATCGCCCAGGGGCGGTGGGGGGGGGGCGGGGGGGACCACTACGGAGCCTCGCCGCCGCCCAGGAGGATCAGGCCGGGCCCTCCCAGCATTGAGTTCCATGATGGGCCTCATCTGGAGCCATCTTCTGGGGACCCCCACCATCGAATCAGATGGCTAGGGGAGAACAAAATCCAGCCCATAGACAGGTTAAGTGAATGAGCAACAAGGTGGCAGATGGAGTATAATGTGGGGAAGTGTCAGGTTATTTACTTTGGTAATAAGAACAGAAAAGCAGAATCGTTTTTAAAAGGCTTGTGGTGTATTGCATTGCGTTACAGTGCATAGTGTTGTGTTGTATTGTCATGGTCCTGTAATTTTTTTCAGGAATATGTGGTTTGCCTTTAAGGCTTGCAAGGGATCAGTATTGCTTTAAGAACCAACAAGCCTCAGGAGTTATAGAAAGGTGCATTTTCTTTGCCTTAGAACAGCCATTTGGAGACTGCGATTCAAAGGGTGCATTCTCGTTACCATAGTTAGAGCCACTGGGAGTGAGCCTCATACGACACATTTGTTGCAATTCAGTTTTTGAACTGGCTTTTGGTTGAAGACAGTTTGTTCTAACACACAGACACAGAGGACACAGCTGTGTTTAGCACACCTGAAAAAGAGCTCTCAACCATTTAAACTGAAGGAATAGGATTTTAGTCTGTTTATTATTATCTCTCAAAATTCTAAGAAAAAGTCAAGCCAAAACAGAGATCTCTGGTCATTTAAATTGAAGAAAAGGAAGTTAGACTGTGACAATCTTTTATCCCTCAAAAACTCTAAAGTCAGCTTGATTCCATTAAAAGTATTTGCAAGTCATTAATTCTTGAAATTCGCTGGAGAAGGAAAGCAACATTCTGTGAGGACTTTGAGCAACATTCTGTGAGGACTTCAAACAACATTGGACTGTAAATTTGCCAGGACTCTAATTTTTTCTATTTTAAATGTTATTTATATCTTCATAGTGTTTAAGAATTTAGTTATTCTAATTAAAGAGTTAATTTGTTGATTTAAAGACACCTGGTTTGGTTGGCCTCATTTGTCAGGTGGGGGGGGTGGTAATAGATGGTACAATTTGGCTGGGTCTTTCTTTAATTTGGAAAGTTTTTAAATGACGTGTTATCAGTGGAGCGACGGGATTGAATTATCAGTGCGTCACTCCCACCACAATCAGAATCGTATATTTTGATTGGGGGCTTTGGGAGCTTTATAGTGCTGTGTTGTGTTATGGTGTGGTGTACAGTGCTGTATTATAATGCATAGCAGTGCATTGTGTTGTATAATTTGTGCTGTGTTGCATTGCATCGCCTTGTGAGCCGATACCTAGTAGGAACTAGTATTGAAACTGCCCAACACACTTAATTTACCACTCTTACAGCTGGGAGTTGGATGAGATGCTATGGAGTGGATTCAAATCTCTCACAAGTGAAAGGATAGTATGTTAAAAATACTGTACCAACCAGAGTCCAATATGACCCTATTTATCAACTTAAATAGTATATGTTGATCTCTGTCTATGTTGGTCTTTAAAAAGATTTACTTTGTTAAGGAGAAATACATGAATTATATCTGAACAGACTCAGCTGGATAATTCTCCGCGAGAAAGAAACATTTTCATATGTTGAATTATGTCTGCTATCCAGGTAAAGACAAGTATTTATTTAACCATTTAAAACATACCGTTCTTCTTAAACTCACTAAAGCTTGAGGTCAGTGATGCTAAATTTAATTAAAGTCATGATATTCATTAAAAATCATGTTCTCTGACAAGCTTGTTAAAATAGACACACTTGTATGAGAAAGTGCAAGCCTCTTGGTTAATGTAAATCTTAACAGCCCCTATTTCCATTAATGTTGTTCTATTAATAAATGAGGCAGCAGGAAACAGAGTGTTGCGCAAATATTTAGTTGTTTCTTTATGATTGGATTTATTTTGTACATATTACCATTTCATTTATGAAGTATCTGTATCTTCCTATTAAAGATAGTGGAGGAACGAAAAGTTAATGAGAACACTGTTCCATACACAGCAACACCCAGCCCTATTATGCAGTCAGAATTATAATTAGCCTGTAAATTGAGCATTCATTTCCTTAAGTTTGGACTGCAAGTTTTTTTTTAAGCCGTGTATTGTAAACACTCAATCAGGGGAGAGTTCATGCTTTAGACTTCAAGCGTAACACATAGAAATGTTTCACGAAATCATAGTGTGGGAAAATGATGCCTTGTGAAATTGTCAACAGATTAACCAATTTGATGGCATCACTGGAGTTAAAGACTCTATTTAATAAATGTCAGTCGCTTAGGTCTCATTAACCAGTTGCCCAAGCTTCCCAGAGGGCTGATGTCCTGTCTGCAAATCCCCTAATTTATCCACAGCAAGGGATACACCGACCTCTTTGCAATGTAAGATTTTGCTTATCTTAAACAAATTTTGGCATATGGATGATCATTTGTGGTGCGCAGTTAATATATACTTGGATAAGTATCAGGGTCAGATAATGACTGAAAAACAAACAAACTCTTTCCATTAGCATCAAACTCTCGTTCCTCAGTAAAACAGCTAACTCAACAAATGATCATTTTTAGCCTACTGATTAACATCAACAAATATATACAGTTCACATCAGTATTACAGTCTCCACTGTTATAGCTCTGCCAGTTAAATGTACCTACCTCTTGGTGGTGTGCATTTATAACATGGATCAGTTGATGGGTCAGAAAGCCTCCAAGGGGCATGTCCCTGTAATATCTGGTTTAGGAGTCAGGTTACCACCTCTCCACTTTTTGACCATGGATTGAGATTTTAACTCATTCAAAAGCCATCCACTTGCATCGAGTTAAATTTGGGGCCATGTGTCCAGAAATTTCTAAAATGAATGCCAAGCACCGGGACTGGATTTTTGTTACGGAGGCGGGAAACAGGAACCAGATCTGGTTGGGTCAGAAACAATCCTTTGATTGGGATTGCAATTTTCAAATGAGTAAGCCCTTAATTGGTATGAAGATGAGTTTCCTATCCACTGAGAGCCATTGGGATTGTAAATGGAGGTGGGTCAGATCGAGTGTAGGGGTCATGTAGACTCCCACGCAGCCATCACTGAGGCTGCTGGTTGTCCTGAGGGAGCGATCTGTGGTTTGTGCCAAAGCTTTCCACTTCACCAGAGGGAAGTGCGATCTCACAGGGAGCTGGAGGCCTGGCACTAGGGGCAGGACAGACCATCAATTCATCAATGCCCACCTGGATCTAATTCTGGAGGCCATGAGGAAGTGGTGGGAGGTCATCTTCCCGAGGGTGGCAGAAAGAATTGTGCAGCAGGAGCACCGCTCTATTCAGTGTTATGGCCCTCTGTCCCTTCTTCCTCCTCCTCTCTTACTTTTGCTCCTTCCCAATGAGCTGTCTCCTTCCAGGGCCTCACTATCCTCAAGGTCCACACCTCTCTGGAGGGCCATGTTATGGAGAGTGCAGCAGACCACCATAATGACAGATGCAGGAGGGCATTGGAGGGTACCACCCAACCAATCCAGACACTGGAATCGCATCTTCAGAAAGCCAATGGCCTGCTCAATGGTTGTCTTGCTGAGCAGGTGGCATTGGGTGTTTCACCTCCTTGCCTCTGTCTGGGGCTCCTGTAGAGGGATCAGTAGCCATCTCTTCAAGAAACTTAACTCATCCCCTTGGATCCATCCATGCACCTCGGGGGATGGAGTGAAGATCTGAGACAGCCTAGACTGGCAGACAATGGAGAAGTCATGGCAGCTTCCAGGAAAGCGAGCACACACATGGAGGAAGCTCTTGTTGTGGTCACAGACCAGTTGGGTGTTGAGGGAGTGGAAGCCCTTCCTGTTGATGGATCTCACTGGCCAGTCGCTCGGTGCCTTGACGGCCACATGGGTGCAATCGATGATGCCCTGCACTTGGGGGAATCCAGCATTGGAAACTGAGCCCGATGCCCTCTGTGCCTATGCAGGCGCATCTGCTGTCCCCTGCCCTCCTGAAAATGGCATCTGGAACCTGCCTGATGAGCTTCCAACTGCGATATCCCACCTAGGTGGGATCTCTGGAACAATCTAACTGCATAGACGTTTAGGGTGACAGAGACCTTGATGACTGCAGGTAGGGGACTGCCATGGGGGCCGTGAGGCCTTAGGTCATTGTGGATCAGAACACACAGGACCGAGACAATTTGCCTGGATAGGCGCAGCCTCCTACAGCACTGGCACTCTGTCATTTGCAGGTAGGTAACTGTTGGGCTATGCATGCGATGTCTTGGGTAGTGCCTTCCTCCCCTTGCAGCCCCTTTCTGTGCTTCTCTGGCATCTTGCTGTCCAGAAGGTTGCACCTGCCGCAGCTCATCCTGGCTGCTCTGTCCAATGACAAAGTAACCTGATCCTATCTGAACTCCCCCAGCTGGGCTTTGTGTTTACACTAGGCCTTCCCCTGCCTACCCCAGGTGCCTAAGTGATGCCAGCAGTCTCAAGTCCCTCTCCGGATTCCTGCCACTCACCACTGAGAAAGGCAAGTCTTACAGGTGCAGCAATGGCCACTCTGTAGCACTTTTGAAGCAGCCGAGCCTTACTTTGTACCTCGACAGTATTTTGATCAGCCCTTCCCATAGCCCTCCCCAATGGCTCCCCGATCTGCTGTGTTCACGAATTGAAAACCCTGCCATGTTCCCCACCCAGCGTCCTCCATATTCCTAGCCTTTGAAAATTAAAATCTGCTGCTGACAAGCCTATGAATGAGATCTTCAATGAGCTCAACAGGCAATTAATTGGAGGCGTGCACCCGGCCCTTTCCCTCCCTTCCAGCGTCCCTTTAAACATGGCGTCGCATTGCAGAGGCGGCGAGTCCCAGTGCCAACCTCCACATCTGCACTCAGCGGGCTTTAGAAATCTGGCTCTAAAAGTTTGAGTATAGAAAATTGAGGAGTCTTCTGATCGAGGTGTTTAAAATGGTAAACGGATAGGATAGATACACAGTAACTATATCCTCTGGTGGGGGAGTAATGAACAAGGGAACATACTCCTAAACTTAGAGCTAGGCCATGTAGAAAGGAAATCAGGAAGCACTTTTTCACATGAAGGGTAGTACAAATCCAGAATTCTTTCCCTCAGAGGACTGTAGATGCTGGACCAATTGGAGCTTTAAAGACTGAGACCTAGAGATTTTTGTTATGGGCTGAATTTTGTAGTCCCACCACTGAGAGTGGCAGAAGGCTCGGAACATGGCAGCCTTCCCCCTTGGGACCCACAAGGCCGCGCCACTGGATTACACAGTGGGTGGCCACTTCACATATTGATGGCAGCTGCACCCCCCACCCCCTGCACCCCCCACCCCCTGCACCCCACCCCCACCACCCCAGCCATGTGTCGAGGACAGCATTGGTGGTGTCATTCACCTGATGCAGGGGCAGGCACCGTTTTTGAAAGACTGCCAGCCCTGCAAACAGTACAACATAATGCAGAGTTGCTCCCTTCTCCACGCACCCACCCCCCATACACTAAATCATGCACAGCTGACCCCTTTCTTCCCCCATCCCCAAAATCATGCACAGTTGACCCCTTCCCCACCTTGGTGGCAACAGCTTCTCCTGAACAGGAAAGTGAAGGCGCATGAATGTCGCACAATGAGCTCAAGATTGGGAACTGAAAGCAAGATTGCTGCGGATTACGTTTAAATGAATGCAAAGAGGTGATTACCATATGGAAAGCAGGGTCCCGTCGCAGCGCGGCAGAGGTGCCACCATGGAGCCTCGCCGTCTTCGGGAAGATCGGAACCGGCAATCGCGGCATCGGGTTCCGTGGCGGCTACTGCCACTCCAATTCTCCGCCAACCCCACCCCCACCATGAAGCCCCGACGTCGAGCTGAGAACAAAATCGGTATCAAAATGGGTATCAAAGGATATAGGAAAAAGGAGGGCAAATGGAGTTTGAGGAAAAGGTGGAGCAGACTTGAGTGGCTAAATGGTCTTCTCCTGTCCCTAAATGCCTAAAAAAATGATTATTAAAACAGAAATCAATTTTATCCATTTACTTTTGACAGGGAGGCATAACTGTGAAGGATAGGAATCTTTACATGAATTTTCAACTACAAAACTCAAGCTATAATCCCACCTCCTCTACCAGGCTCTATCTCGTGCCTCGCCAAACTTCAGACTCAGCAAAAGGCCGAAACCTTTTGAGTTCCGTGCCAACCAGCTCAGCAAAGAAGAAAGAGCTTGCATTTATATCGCACCTTTCACATCCCCCAGATGTGCCAATGCACTTCACAGCTAATCAATTAATCTTGAACTTCAGTCACTGTTAATATGTCACCCAATTTCCACACAGCAAGATTCCAGAAAAAAACAAATGAAATAAATGACCAGATAATCTGTTGTGTTTATTGTGCTGATTGAGGGCTGGCTGTTGGCCAGGATACCTAGAGAACTCCCTACTTTTCTTCAAATAGGGTCATGGGTTCTTTTATATGGGACCTTGGTTTAACATCTCATCCAAAAGACAGCACTTCCACCAAAAAAGCACTCCCTCAGTATTGCACTGAAATGTCAACCTACATGACACATTCAAGTGTTGGACTGAGACTTAAGTGCACAAGTTTCTGACTTGGATCTCCCACCACTGTACAACCACTGATTCAAACTGGCACAGGTATAGATGGAGCGAGTTTTGCCAGATGTGAGGTGAAACTTCTGTGTTTTCCACTGGAACTCAAATTAGGAAACTCAATAAAAGTATCCTTTCTTATATTATTCATTCAAGGGATCTGAGCATTGCTGGCAAGGCCAGCATTTATTCCCCATTCCCTAATTGCCCTTGAGAAGGTGATGGTGAGCCCCCTTCTTGAACCGTTGCAGTCCGTGTAGTGTAGGTACACCCACAGTGCTGTTAGGGAGGGAGTTCCAAGATTTTGACCCAGTGACAGTGAAGGAATGGTGATATAATTCCAAGTCAGGATGGTGAGTCACTTTGAGGGGAACTTGCAGGTGATGGCGTTTGCACATGCCTGCTGCCCATGTTCCTTCAGGCAGTAGAGGTCACAGGTTTGGCATCCAGTACATTTAGAATGTAACAGGAAAGTTGCTTTTTATTACACCCAGCTAATTATAGTTCAAGAAAAAGAGTTCTTTCATGTCATCTATTTATAATTCTTTGTGCTGGCAAAATAAGTTCTGATTGGAGAGGAGAAGAGAAAAACTGGAGGGAATCAACATTCTCAAGGTCACAAGGATCTTCAGAAAGGTCAGCATGTTTTTGCAACTGGGACTGATGAAGGAAGACATGGAATCAAGCGACTTCAGCTGACAGCGTTGAAGGAAAATTGACCTTCCTTAAAATGCAGCACCATTAATCACGAAGGCCTCATTTCCCTTTGTACTTGCTAGATTGACAAGATTTTCCCAAGTCTAGCTTGAAGCTGCTTCTCTTAACAAGCTGATTAAACCTTTTGCTTCAGGCTGAAGCAGTGTTCCTTTGACCAATGCCCCTCTCCCTAGAATAGCTGTTAGGGCAATTCATAGCAAAATCAAATCATTTTTTCTCCTCTTACCATACCGTTTAGCTTTTTATGACATCCCATTAGTAACAATATAAGTTAGAAACAAAAGGTTGGATATTATTCGGTTTTCTGATAAATCCAGGAATGAGAAAAGGTCATTCAAACCATTCACCTCATCCAGCCATTTAACTTCATACCATTGATGTCTGTGAGTTTTGCTATTCATACATTTCTATATAAACTAATAAGATGCTGTGTTCTTATAGTTGGCAATTGTGGGTCTAAAGGAATATTTCTATTCTCAAACTCATGTAGAGTTTTTATCATATTTGTACATCAACAAGCATCTAATTCATTCACATTTGTTCTAAGACAAGTAAAAGTAGATATTCCTGTAAAAGTTATACTACTTAAAGCAATTGAACAATACAATGTGGCACTGCAACTAAATGCTTTCTAGGCACGTAGTAAACTGTAGATTTCAAGTTCTTTTGCATCCAACAATGTCGGGCTGGATTTTAACAATCCTTCGACGTTGTGATCCGTGGCCGGGGGTGGGGGGTGGGGGGAGGGGCTGAAGATGGCTCCGGACGAGGACCGCCGCAGACCTCAGTGCCGGCAGAGCCCAGCCGATCCTCCCGGCGGTGGTGAGGCTCCGTGGCGGCACCGCCCCCCCCCCCCGCAATATGAATATGCAAATCAATAAAATTAATACATTTAAATACACTTACCTCCAATCTTGAGGGACTGCTGCGATCTTCGCTATGGCGGCCGGCACTCTCGCACCTTCAGATCTCTGTCTGGGGAAATGCACACCACGCTGGTGGCGAGGGAGGAGGAGGTAAGTTTGTCAGTGAGGAAGTGGGGGGAACGGGGTCAAATACACAAAATGGGTGTCGGGGATGGTGGGAAGGGTTGAACCTTAAACTTTGTGCAGTTTGTGGAAGGTTGGATGTAAAATGTAAGTGTTATGAAGGGGGAAGAGCAAATAGTTATTGCAATTGTTATTGAGGAGTAGGAAAGGGGCAAAGAAATTTATTTATTTAATTTTGGGGGACCTTTCTTTAAAAATCTAAATATGCCGGCAGGGCTGGTTGCCCTTTAAAAATTGGGCCAGTGCCTGCGCTCAGGCAACTGACACCATTTCAGGGGTCGGAGAGGCCCCCCCCCCTCCATGTGATGGGGATGGGAGGGACGGGCCGCCCCGGTTATTTAAATGAGCCGCCATGCTTAAGAGCGCAGTGGTTCTTTGGTGGGTGGGCAGCCATTTTTGCAGCTCGCCGCCAAAATCAGCAGCAGACTCTTAAAATCCAGCCTATAGTTGCTTTAATAAAAGGAAAATACAGTGGATGCTGGAAATCTGAAATAAAAACAACAAGTGCTGGAAATACTCAGCAGGTCAGGCAGCATTTGTGAAGACAGAAACAGAGTTAATGTTTCAGATTGATTACTTTTCATCAGGCAATAAGGTTTGTTCTGTTCTGATGAATAGTCATCGACCCAAAGCGTTAACTCTGTTTCTCTCTCCACAGATTCTGCTCGACCTGAATTGTTTCCAGCATTTTCTGTTTTTATTTCAATTGTTTTAATACCCTGGTGTTGGTATAAGGGCTAACTCTGTGAATTCTGGAAAACATCAATTATTAAGACAACTAACAAGACATATCTCTCTGATTTCACTCTACGACCACTACCACACTGCACACAATTCCCTCTTTTTATAGATTACAATGCTGGAAGTTGAATATCTCCAATTAAAAGGCAGCAATTGAGCACTGCTGTTACTCCAAATCCATCACTCAGAACCAGTTTTCTAAGAAATCATTCCATATCACTACAGATTTCTGGTTGAAAATTATTTGAATCTAATTAGAGTTGGGGCTTACAACAGTTAATCTTGGATCTATGGTGATGAAAACACGAGTAAACAGTAACTGTGTGAAACTATAATGGAAAACTAGCTGGTGAACAAAGTTTGGCCTAATAAAGCTAATGGTGCTATATCTGTGAATAGACCGTGGGTACTTAACTAGCCACCAACTGTGGCTAATGCAGTTGGTGCATCATTACTGTACAGTGGTAAGCCATTGCAAAACAATGAAAAGGTGAGATCATGAAGGTGAAATATTGCAAAAATAGATACTGTGCAAAATGTCTCAGGGATAATTATTTGCATTTGCTTTTATAGATAAAAGCTGGCTTCATGTTTCTAATTACTGCAATTTAGTACAAAGTGAATAAATGCCACTGTTAACCACCATAGCAGTTTTTCACATATTATGCTAATTATGTTTGTCTAAATCCACTGTACTGCAGCTGTTGAGTCATAAGGAAATGACTAAGACAGAGGGAACAACACAAATTCATTACCAGCAAAGTGCACTGTCATTAAGATTGACTGGCATTAAACTGTAATCACTGAATGAAACGATTGCAGCTCAACAAAGCCATTCTAAAACTCTGGACTCCAAAACTGACATTTATCAAACCATTTCTGCTAC
Organism: Heterodontus francisci; assembly: GCF_036365525.1. Lineage (NCBI taxonomy): Eukaryota > Metazoa > Chordata > Chondrichthyes > Heterodontiformes > Heterodontidae > Heterodontus > Heterodontus francisci. The sequence continues at coordinate 67,286,312 of NC_090394.1, forward strand.
AGGAAAGCAAAGTGTCATTATAAGAAATAGTCATTGACTAGGGCTTGGTTTTCAACTTTAAATTAGCAAGGGTAACAAGGGCACAGAATGTACTCTGGGTGGGTGTCTTCAATGTCCATCGCCAAGAGTGGCTCAGTAGCACCATTATTGACCGAGCTGGCCGACTGAAGGATGTATCTGCCAGACTGCACCTGCAGCAGGTGGTGAGGGAAGCAACAAGAGTGAAAAACCTACTTGGCTTTGTCCTCACCAGTCGCAAATGCATCTGTGCATGACAGTATGTGTAGGAGTGGACACCGCACAGTCCTTGTGGAGACAAATGTCCTGTCTTCACCCCGAGTGTACCCTCCATCATGATGTGTGGCTCTACCACTGTGTTCAATGGGATAGATTCTGAACAAATCTAACAGCTCATATCGGGGCATCAATGAGGCACTGTGGGCCATCAGCAGCAACAGAAATATATTCAACTACAATCTGGGGGTGGAGATAGCGGAAGGGCTTGCCATAATCTTCCAATCTTCCCTAGATACAGGAAGGTGCCAGAAGATTGGAGAGTGGCAAATGAGACATCCTTATTCAAGAAAGGGTATAAGGACATTCATAGTAACGACAGGCCTGTCAGTTTAACATCAGTGGTGGGTAAAGTTTTAGAAACAATAATCAGGGACAAAATCAACAGGCACTTGGAGAAGTTTGAGTTAATTAAGGAGAGCCATCACATAATTGTAAAAGGCAGATCGCATTTGACAAATCTAATTGAATTTTTTGATGAAGCAACAGAGAAGGTTGATGAAGGGAATGCAATGGATGTTGTCGACATGGATTTTAAGAAACTATTTGACAAAGTACCACATAAAAGGCTGGTTAACAAAATTGAGGCTCATGGAATAGGAGGGTCAGTGTCAACTTGGATAAAAAATTAGCTTAAGGACAGAAAACTGTGAGCTGTGGTAAATGGTTGTTTTTCAGACTGGAGGATGGTAGACAGTAAAATTCCCCAAGGGTCAGTGCTACGACTGCTGCCTTTTTGTTATATATAAATAACTTGGATATTCGAATACAGAGTAGAATTTCAAAATTTGCCAATGATGCCAAACTTGGAGGTGTGGCAAACTGTGAGGATGATACCAGCAACAGGACAAAGATAGGCTAGCAGAATGCACAGGCAAGTGACAGATGGAGTTTATTACAAAGAAGTGTAAAGTGATGCATTTTGGCAGAAGGAATAGGGAGGCAATATAAACTAAATGGCACAGAGGGACTGCAGGTTTGTGTGCATAGACCTTTGAAGGTGGCAGGATATATTGAGAGTAGTTAGCAAAGTATTTGGGATTTGGGAGATCTCTTTGCCTTTGCCCCATGACCTCTTTGTCAGTTAATCTCACCGGCCCTCTGTCCTATCACACACCTTCCCTGTTGTTCTCTTTTCCCCCACCCCTGCTTTATTTGCTTGAAACCTATTGTATTTCTAACCTTTGCCAGTTCTGATGAAAGGTTGAAACATTAACTCTGCTTCTCTCTCTACAGATGCTGCCAGACCTGCTGAGTATTTCCAGCACTTGTTGTTTTTGTTTCAGATTTCCAGCATCCACAGTAATTTTCTTTTATTAAAGCATTTGGGATCTTGGTCTTCATAAGTAGAGGTATTGAGTACAAAAGCAGGGAAATTGTGCTGAACCTTTATAAATCTCTGGTTCTAGAGAATTGTGTCCTGTTCTGGTCACCACACTTTAGGAAGGATGTGAGGGTCCTTGAGAGGATGCAGAGGAGATTTACCAGAATGTTTCCAGGGATGAGGGAATTTAGCTGCAGGGTGATGCTGAAGAATATGAATTGTTCTCCTTGGAGCAAAGGAGATTGAGGGAAGATCTGATAGAGATGCACAAGATTATGACAGGTTTAGATACGGTAGGAAAAAAATGCTGTTCTCATTAGTTGATGGCACAAGGACTAGGAGACACAGATTTAAGGTTTTGCGCAACAGATACAGGGGGATGTGAAGATGAACATTTTTAACTCACCGTCTATGAGGATGGCGGAAGCAGGGATGACCAATGATTTCAAAAGGAAATTGGATGGGCACTTGAGGGAAATAAACTTGCAGGGCTACGAGATAGAGCCGGGGAATGGGACTGACTGGATTGCTCTACAGAGAGCCAGCATGGACTCAATGGGCTGAATGGCCTCCTTCTGTGCCGCAATGACTCTATGACAACAATGTTCTCCAAACAGAGATCAAGTTTGAATCATTCTAGCCTCTCCAGAATGTCTGAGAATCGGCTTTGGACTCTTCACGTGGGAATCCTGCGCTGCTTAAGTGCAGCTCCTTCTCGCTGCCACAGGATTATCAAAAATGGCATCTGTGGGGTATGCTCATCCCAAAGTCATCCCCAATAGAATCAGTGTGGATTCAAAGGCCTATCCTGAGTTTGAAAAATAGTCAGGGGTGGTGGGGGGGGGGGCAGTGGTGCAGGGTGGGGAGGGAAGCCCAAAAATTAATTTCAATAGGATCAGCGTCTCCAAACCCCTTTCCACAGAGACCATCACTAATGGCTTATCATCCGCCTGATGATTTTAATTAGATTTTTCTCGAGCAGAGCAACTAGCGAGGGGAGTATTGTTTTGTGGATCCCTCTCAAGTTATTCATGGTATGCAATGAGTTAAACGCAACATATTGATTTAATTTTTTTAGCTGCAGTTTATACAGTCAAAATTACCTCATGACAATTTTAGGCCTAATTAGCCGGATTTGATGTTAGGTAGTTCCTGTTTCTTATTGTTGCGTGAAGTCACACAGAAAAAAAATGAGATAGATATCTGTCTTTTTCATCACAGACTGTGAAATGTAAAATTCATGGATGAATTTAAACTTTGACATTGATGTGAGGCTATGCAAATATTAATCTATGAATACATAACTCAAATGGGCTCATACCTCCATTACGATAGAAAAGCAGTTTCATTCAAATGAGCTGTGACCTTGTGGGCTAATATTCACAGAGGATAAATTATAGTCATAGAGAGAGATACAGCACCAAAACAAGCCCTTCAGCCCAACAAGTCCATACCGACCATCAACCACCCATACACACTAATCCTACGTTAATCCCATTTTCCCTCTCACATCCCCACAATTCTCCTACCTACACTAGCGACAACTTTTTTTACAATGGCCAATTTACCTATCTACCCACAAGTCTTCGGTATGTGGGAGGAAACCAGAGCACCTGGAGGAAACCCACACAGTCACAGGGAGAACTTGCAAACTCTGCACAGGCAGTACCCAGAACTGAACACAGATTGTTGGAGCTGTGTGGGTGCTGTGCTAACCACTGCACCACTGGGCCATTTGAAAGCCTGTTGTACATTTTGAAATGATCCACCAAACAGAAGGAGAGTGACATCCCTGGTGCACTGCCCTCCCCCACCCCCCCCCCCCCCCCCAACTCCTCTACTGGCGTAGGTGCAGCAGAACAGATCAGCCATGATCTTTTTTGAATGGCGGAGCAGGCCAGAGGGCCAAATGGCCTACGTCTGCTCCTAGTTTCTATGTATGTTTCTATGAACTGTGACCCACCCTCACTCAATGATGAAACCCTCCACCCTTCAAACAGGGAGATGATGGTGTCGTGGTAATGTCACTGGACTAGGAACCAGAAACCAGCCCCTGGGATCATGAATTCAAATCCCACCAGAGCAGCTGCTGGAATTAAATTCAATTAATTAATTTTTTTAAAATCTGTAATTGAAAGCCAATGGTGCCATAAAACTATCATTGATATCGTAAAAACCCATCTGGTTCACTAATGCCCTTGAGTGAAGGAAAACTGCTGTCTATACCTGGTCTGACCTACATGTGATTCCAGATCCACAGCAATATGGTTGGCTCTTAACAGTCCTCTGAAATGGCCTGGTAAATCACTCAGTTGTCAAGGGAAAATGGATGGGCAGCAAATACTGGCCTTGCCAGTGATGCCCACATCCCATGAAAGAATAAAAAAAACTCAAATAATCAGTGACATTTGCCGGTTCCATCAATGGTGGCCAACACAGCCCAATCCAAACCACCCTTCTAATACCTCGCCAAGAGCTACATGGATCACTCCAACTACAGGAGGTAATCAATCCCCTCCAGTACTTCTTACCCTACTCTAGTAAAGGGCTTTTAGAAGGCCTCTATAGGCCTCAGGTCAGTTTCAATTGGAGATTTTTTTCCACTCATTCAAGGGATGTGGGCATCGCCAGCGGGGTCACCATTTGTTGCCAATTAAGGGGCCGCCTCCTGGAAGATTGTGCTGCCGGCAAAGGTGGGCTCGCGCCCCCCCATTTGGTTCTGAATTGGAGGTCCTGAAGCCTGCAGGGAAAATCAGTCCCATGTCTCTAGGTTATTTGTCCAGGCCTCTAGATTTCTAGTCCAGCAACATAACCACTATGTTACCATATGCCCAAGAATGAGTTCTGATGAGGCCTTTCAAGGATGTAACTGGAGGAATTACCCAGAGAAGCCCAAAAATTCCCCTTGACACTCTCCCTTAGGGATGGGGGCAGGTAGAGGATTCACCCACAAGAAGCCCCCAAACAATTTAACAGCTGAATGCAATGGAATCCTAACAGAGTTAGGAATAGGAGCATATTCTGAGCTACCCTGGCATAAGGGCAACTTGTGCCTTCTCCAGCCCGAGGAATGTCAGAGTCAGAAACCATAAATTGCAGTGTAAAGTTACACTTGTGTATAAGTCCTGGAAGTTCTCCCTTGCACAGGTGCGAAAATCATGCGATTTGGACAAGCAAGGGAGGAATTTGGGTCATGATCTCACGATTTCCATCCACCCCCCACCCCCCTCCCCCACCACCTACCAGCCCCTCACCTCGTTATGTCAGATGGCTGCCCCTTTTTGGTTTGCTCAGCCTTCCATGTGGGCATCACAGAAAGAGGCAGGATAGGCAAGATGACATCACCCATTGCCAGTTCCACATCCCTTGTATCCATTCGATTTTTCTGAGAGACGTCCCTCAAATCGGTGGAAGAACTTGTTTGAACTACTTGCCCATGGTTGAACAGTTCAACTGATAGCCATTAACTTGAGGTTGTACATTTAGGTAGGAAGAATAAGGAGGACACAAACTCCTTGGAAAACAAGTGTCGAAATGGGGTAGAGGAACAGGGGGATCTGGTGGTACAGATAGACAAATCACTAATATAAGGCCATAAAAAAGTAAATAAAGCACCGGGGCTCATTTCTAGAGGAGTAGAATTGAAAAGCCAAGAAGTTATGTTAAACTTGTATCGAACCTTGGTTAGGTTACACTTGGAATACTGTGAACAGTATTCATATTATAAAAAGGATATAGAGGCACTGGAGGAGGTACAAAAAAGATTTACTACAGTGAAACTGGAACCGAGAGGTTATACCTATCAAGGAAGATTGAACAGACTGGGCCTCTTTCCTCTAGAAAAGAGAAGACTGAGAAGTGATCTGACAGTCTTTAAGAATATGAAGGAGTTCAATAGGGTAGACGTAGAGAAGATATTTCCACTTGTTGGGGAGTTCAAAATAAGGGGTCATAAATATAAGATAGTCACCAGTACATCCAATAAAGCTTTCAGGAAAAAAAGTCTTTACCCAGAGAGTGTTTAGAATGTGGAACTTGCTACCACATGGAGTGGCCGAGGCAAAGCATAGATACATTTAAGGGGAAATTAGATAAGCGCATGAGAGGGAATTCAATAGATTGATATTTTGATTGGGTGAGATGCAGTAAGATGGGAGGAGGCTCATGTGGAGCATAAATATCAACATAGTCGTATCGGGCCAAATAGCCTGGTTCTGTGCTGTAAATATCTATGTAATTCTATGTAATTTTACATACTGTGGGGTTTTCCTAAGAGATGTGAACCAGCTCAGTTATGTACGCAATTTTGAAAATCTAAACCAATTCCCATCAGTTGCTGAAATGTTAATTCGATGTTACATAAAATATCAATCTGTGAAACTGACAGTCCTTGTGGGGAGCAGTAAATATATTAGCTGTTGCTTCAAATTAGCAGAGATGTAACAGCAATCATATCTCTTGTTTTATTAACGTAACTGCTTTTCATCTCTGAGGAAAGTCAGGCAATTAGTCAGTCCTTGAGGAATTCTTAATTAGAGAATTGGCCCCGATATTGGTGGCCGCTGGCCTCTGGGAACGGGCAGTAGGACCCTGAAGATTGCAGTGTGGAACCTGCCACACCCTTCCCCCGCCCTGTTTCTCACTCCCATCCCTGTTCTACCCATCAGTATTTTCAATGGGCCTTAACGTGGGCAGCCCAAGCAGCCATCTGTTTTGGGGGAGCCTATGTCTGGTGTGCAAATAGAGGCGTTACACTGGTTGTAGGGCCCTGATGAATTTCCAGTGGCCAGAGCACGCAGTGGGATCTTTCCATGCAGCAGGCTTTAAGCAGCCTAACCAGAGGTCCGTCAAGGAACCGCAGCCAAGCCACTGAAAAAGAAATTTTTCTTTCCCCCTCGCTATCAGTCCATCCACAACCACCTCCATTAACCCGTGAGCTCCTGCTCGGTTCCGCAGAACAGCTACTGGATTGTCCTACCCCTCACCCCACCAGCTACCTGTTAGCACTTTGTTCAATACTCACAACACGCCAACATTAGACAAATCATGTGTAGCCCTTTAAACAACTCGGGCCTTTCACCAATGGCTTTGAGCAAGCCTGCCCACCACCCACCCGAAAAGAGCCTGAATACAAATCAGAACCCCCCATAATGAGGATGTTGTGAATAATTCATAGCTGCCTACTTTGATTACCAATGTTAATCAACTACTTGACCAACAGAAGCTCCCCCTTCCATGAAAGTGCAATATAAAGATTAACCATTGGCTGCAAATGCTCAAAATAATTAGAAAATTATGAGAGCAGATTTTCTGATTGGTTGAACAGGAATAAAATGAGCTGAATTGAGCAGGAAAGAAAAGTGGACATGGATGACATCAGTCTGTTCCAGATCATCCACTGGAATTTTGGAAGAGAATTCTACTCCTACATCTCCACTTATCCATGTTGTTACGACTGAGATGGGAGGCGTGCACTGTTTATTCTAGTCCCACTTCTCCACAGGTCACAACATATATTTAAATTTTACCACTTACCGATATGGTCAACCATATATTCTATTTTTCCCAGAATAAAACACACTAACCAGGTTTCTTTAATAAATAACAAAATTATCAGTTTATTATAAACCAAGTCTTAACCAATAATGAAGTAAAACATACACACACATTGAAATAATAAAGCCCCTTACTTATCTTAGCCCCTCACACACATACATTCATACACATCGCTTAACCAAAAAAATAAAAGGGATTTTTGGTCAAAGTGCTGAAAAGAAAACAAAACCACTTAGGCTAAATATGTGATCATACTTGAAGATAAAAAAAAAGATATGGAAAGATGTCCTTCGTTTTGATTAGGCATCCCAAATGCATACAAGCAGCTGTCACTAGGATCTTCCCAGAACAATTCTTTCCAGATAATGTTGAAGATCAGTTTGGGTAGGCTTTCCAAGAGATGAAGCTACAGAGACTCAAAATAGGTCTTACATCAGGAATGCAGCAACAAGGTTTCAATTCCCTCACATTTGATGCAAGGTTCATTCAAACATGCAGGGTTTTTTCAAGAACAGGAGGAAATAGGAAACTGCCACACTGTATGCAGGCTTTGTTTTCAAGAGAAAGAACTGAGCTGTTCCTCTTCTGGCAGGCAAAAATCAACTCTCTATTGTCACAATTCAAAGTGAAACTAAAAACATTCCAGAAGTCAAGTCTCCTAACATCTATAAATCTTGGCCTGTCACTTCTTTGTAAACAAGTCAAAAACACCCCCTGCTAGGTGATTATTCACAGAAAGATGCCTTCCAGTTCAACTTGTTTACTAGCCAAATCCAGAAACCTTCTGGTAACTTATTTTTTTAAACCCACAAAATTCAGCAATCTTTTTAAAATTCCAGATGAATCAGTGTCTATATTTCAAATATAAGTTCTTAAGCATATTTTACAAAAGAAATAGAAGCAATCTCATAATAATGTTTGAAATATTTTCAAAGATATTGGAGCCAATTCACTGTTTGATTCAAGCAAATGAGGAGGAAAATTATGTATCTTGCATGCTACAAATGGATATAGATAGGTTAAGTGAGTGGTGCAAATGGAGTATAATGCGGGAAAGTGGGAAATTGTCCACTTTGGCAGGAAGGATAAAAAAGAAGCATATTATCTAAATGGTGAGAGATTGCAGAGCTCTGAGATGCAGAGGGATCTGGGTGTCCAAGTGCATGAATCACAAAAGGTTAGTATGCAGGTACAGCATGTAATTAGGAAAGCTAATAGAATATTATCTTTTATCATGAAGGGAATTGAATGCAAAAGTAGGGAGGTTATGCTTCAGCTATACAGGGCATTGGTGAGACCACATATGGAGTACTGTGTACAGTACTGGTCTCCTTATTTAAGGAAGGATGTAAATGCATTGGAGGCAGTACAGAGAAGGTTTACTAGACTAATACCTGGAATGGGCGGGCTGTCTTAAGAGGAAAGATTGGACAGGCTAGGCTAGAAGAGTAAGTCGACACTTGATTGAAACATATAAGATCCTGAGCAGTCTTGACAGGGTGGATGTGGAAAGGATGTTTCCCCTTGTGGGAGAATCTAGAACTAGGAGTCACTGTTTAAAAATAAGGGGTCGCCCATTTAAGACAGTGATGAAGGGAAATTAAAAGCAAAATACTGCGGATGCAGGAAATCTGAAATAAAAACAAGAAATGCTGGAAACACTCAGCAGGTCTGGCAGCATCTGTGGAGAGAGAAGCAGAGTTAACGTTTCAGGTCAGTGACCCTTCTTCAGAACTGGCAAATATTAGAAATGTGAAAGGTTATAAGCAAGTAAAGTGGGGGTGGGGCAAGAGATAACAAAGGAGAAGGTGTAGATAGGACAAGTTCACAGAATAACTAACCAGAAAGTCATGGAGCAAAGATATGTTAATGGTGTGTTAAAAGACAAAGCATTAGTACAGAAAGGGTGCTAATGGACTGAAAATTGAACAGCCGCAAGTACAAACATGAAAAAAACAGTGGGTAGGCAAACTGAACAAACTAAGATGAAATAAAATAAACACAAAAAAAAAATGTTTTAAGAAAAAAATAACTAAAAATAAAAGTAAAATGGGGAGCCCGTCATGCTCTGAAATTATTGAACTCAATGTTCAGTCTGGCAGGCTGTAGTGTGCCTAATTGGTAAATGAAATGCTGTTCCTCGAGCTTGCGTTAATGTTCACTGGAACACTGCAGCATGAGAGCAGGGGGGAGTCTTTGGAATTCTCTTCCTCAAAAGGTGGTGGAAGCAGAGTCTTTGAATATTTTTAAGGCAGAGGTAGATAGATTCTTGATAAGCAAGGGGGTGGAAGGTTATCAGGGGTAGGTGGAAATGCAGAGTAATCAGTTCAGCCATGAACTTATTGGATGGCGGAGCAGGCTCGAAGGGCCGAGTGGCCTACTCCTGCTCCTAATTCATATGTTCGTCCGTATTTATCCATCATTTTTTATTTTTTGTTTTTCTGTTGTAGGAACTTAGAAGGTCATTATCTCTCATGACAGTTGTTTAGACACTTCCAATCTCCACCTATGGCCACAAAGGTAGCACAGTCAGTTTTCCCATGGAAATCCCTTTTTACTTATGCTTTCTAGATGCCAGGCAGAAGTGTTCTGGCTTCCCCTGGCTCAAGCCATATCGACAGAGGCACACATGTTTTGATTTGTCTGATTTGTCAGAGAAACAGCATCAATTCATCAAGGAAGCAATGACAGAGTTCTGCTGGATGATCTGCAGATAAACACCTCCATCGTTACAATGCTGAGAGTTGTTATTAAGATAAAGGGGCCTTTAACTTGTATGCTGCTGAATGCTAACATGATCAGCTAGCCATAAATGTACTAAACAAGTTACTGATGTCTTGTTTGTGTAAGCAGACAATTTCATCTATTTACCCTTGAGGAACTGGCTGCCAGGACCATGAGAGAGCATTGTATTTTCACAAAGTGGCAGGATTCCCAGACAGGGGGTTACAGATTGCACCTATGGGGCGCTATGTGGTCCTATTAATGCCGTGGATCAGAAACATGCATCATCATCCATGCACATTTCCGAGGTGTGCATGTCCCTATGGCTATTGTCAATACCACTCCTTCATGAGGTGGAATTATTTATCTCTTTTCTCTTACACTGCATTCCTGTATAAAACTGTCTCCCAATGCTAAGCAGGATGAAGGGAAACATGATTGTGGTTGCTTTGAGTTTGGCTTGGAGTCAATGGGAAATTGTGTTGTGGATCCCTAAACATCATTACACAAGTCTGTGCTGCAGACTGCAGTCACTATAATGAACCCTGTGAAGAAGGTAGTTTACACATTCTGCATTGTTTTAAGTATCACTACAATCTACAAAATGGCAAATGTCAGAAAGCTGCTCGGAACATTACAGGGAAACTTAATATTGTTCAAATTATGCTTGAAGCAGTATGAATAATAAATTCAATGGCCTTTAACCTGCTGAAGAGCAAGGGTTTTATTCTAGTTAGTGACTAATACAGTTATGTCTCCCATTGATTATTTGCAAAAATCAATTACAGAACATTACAGAACATGAGAAGAACAGGTTGCTATTTATAATTTCTGCTGGAGAAATGGATTTTTCTTTATATTCACCAAGATGAAAGACAACAAACGGGAGACTGAATCATTTATTTCATTGTTCATCAATTACGTTACAAAAGATGAGGGTAGCACAGCTTTTATGCAATTTAGTAACAGCCCCGACAAACAAATTTTTCTGCAGCACCTGTGGAAGAGCCTGTCACTCTAGAATTGGCCTTTATAGCCACTCCAGGCGCTGCTCCACACACCACTGACCACCTCCAGGCGCTTATCCATTGTCTCTCGAGACAAGGAGGCCAAAGAAGTGTCTCCTCTATATTGCTCAATGCCAATTTTGCTTTTATTCATTCATGGGATGTTGGGAACACTGGGAAGGCCAGGATTTATTGGCCATCCCTAATTACCCTTAAGAAGGTGGTGGTGAGCCACCTTCTTGACCTGCTGCAATCCATGTGGTGAAGATACATCCACAGTGCTGTTAGAAAGGGAGTTCCAGGATTTTGGCCCAGCGACAGTGAAGGAATGGCGATATAGTTCCAAGTCAGGATGGTGTGTGACTTGGAGGGGAACTTGCAGATGGTGGTGGTCCATGTTTCCTTGCCATTCTATGCAGTAGAGGTCAAGGGTTTGGGAGATGTGTCGAAGAAACCTTGGCGATTTGATGCAATGCATTTTGAAGATGGTACACACTGCCGCCACGGTGCGCTGGTAGTGCAGAGAGTGAAGATTTAAGGCAGTGGATGGGGTGTTAATCAAGCCAGCTGCTTCTTTAGTGTTTTTGGAGCTGCACGCATCCAGGCAAGTGGAGAGTATTCCATCACACTCCTGACTTGTGCCTTATGGATGGTGGAAAAGGTATTGGGGAGTCAGGAGGTGAGTCACCCAATGCAGAATATCCAGCTTCTGACCTGGTCTTATAGCCACGGTATTTATATAGCTGGTCCAGTTAAGTTTCTAGTCAATGGCAATAATCCCCAGATAGTGACGGAATTCAGCGATGGTAATGCCGTTGAATGTCAAGGACAGGTGGTTAAATTCTCTCTTGTTAGAGATGGTCATTGCCCGGCACTTGTGTGACATGAATGTTACTTGCTACTTATCAGCCCAAGCCTGAATGTTGTCCTGATCTTGCTGCATGCAGACACAAACTGCTTCATTAACTGAATGGAACTGAACACAGTGCAATCATCAATGAACATCCCAACTCTGACCTTATGATGTAGGGAAGGTCATTGCTGGAGCAGATGAAGGTGGTTGGGCCTAAGACACTGCCCTAAGGAACTCCTGCAGTGATGTCCTGCAACTGAGATGATTGACCTCCAACAACCACAACTATCTTCCTTTGTGCTAGGTATGGCTCCAGCCAGTAAGGAGTTTTCCCCCCAAATTCCCATTGACTTTCATTTTAACTAGGCTCCTTGATGTCACACTCGGTCAAATGCTGCATTGATGTCAAGGACAGTCACTCTCACCTCACCTCTGGAATTCAGCTCTTTTGTTCATGTTTGGACCAAGCTTGTAATGAGGTCTGGAGCTGAGTGGTCCTGGAAGAACCCAAACTGTGCATCAGTGAGCAGGTTGTTGCTGAGTAAGTACTGCTTGATAGCACTGTCGGTGACACCTTCTATCAGTTTGCTGATGATTAAGAGTAGTCTGATGGGGTGGTAATTGGCCAGATTGGATTTGTCCTGTTTCCTGGGCATTTTCCCACATTGTCTGCCAGATGCAAGTGTTGTAGCTGTACTGAAACAGCTTGACTGGAGGCATGATGCATTCTGAAGCACGAGTCTTCAGCACTACAGCCAGGATGTTGTCAGGGCCCATAGACTTTGCTGTATCCAGTGCCTTCAGCCCTTTCTTGATATCACACAGAGTGGATCAAATTGGTTTAAAACTGGTTTCTGTGATGCTGGGGACCTCAGGAGGAGGCCATGTTGGATCATCCACTCTGCTCTTCTGGCAGAAGATGGTTGCAAAGGCTTCAGCCTTGTCTTTTGCACTCACATGCTGGGCTCCAGCATCATTGAGGATGGAGAAGTTTGTGGAGCCTCCTCCCACCATTAGTTGTTTAATTGTCCACCACCATTTGCGACTGAATGTGACAGGACTGCAGAGCTTTGATCTGATCCAATGGTTGTAGGATCTGTCTATAGCAAGCTGCTTATGCTGCTCGGCATGCATGTAGTCCTGTGTTGTAGCTTCACCAGGCTGGCACTTCATTTTTAGGTATGCCTGGTGCTGTTTCTGGAATTCTCATAAACACTCCTCATTGAACCAGGGTTGGACCCTTGGTTTGATGGTATTGGTGGAGTGAGGAATATGCCAGACCATGAGATTTTGGTGCAATCCAATTCTGCTGCTACTGATGGCCCGCAACACCTCATGGATGCTCAGTTTTGAGCTGCTAGACTCGTTCTTAATCTATCCCACCAATACACTTTAGGACATCCAATTAGAAGATAATTCAATAATTTCAGACCATGACTGCCACCCCCACCAACACCACCACCCACCCCCAGCTCTTTTTATTTTTAGTTTCATTTTTTAATTTTTAATTTTTTATTTTAATTTTATTTTTGTTTGTTTCATTAATCATTTTTTTACCATGTGTCTGCCCACTGTTTGTTTTCATGTTTGTTGCTTTTGGCCAGGGCTGTTCATTATTCTGTCATTTAACACCTTCTCTGCACTAATGCTTTGTCTTTCACCACATCATTAACACACCTTTTGCCTTTGCTCCATGGCCTTCTGGTCAGTTATTCTCTGTGGCCCTCTGTCCTTTCAACACTTTCCCTTTTGTTCTTTTTTGCCCCACCCCCCGCCTTATTTGCTTAAAACCTATTACATTTCTAACCTTTGCCAGTTCTGATGAAAGGTCACTGACCTGAAACATTAACTCTGCTTCTCTCTCCACAGATGCTGCCAGACCTGCTGAGTATTTCCAGCATTTTTTGTTTTTATTATAGAAGATAATTGGAATTGGTATTCTTGCAGATTGACCTGATGAGTGCACGATGAAAAGCTTCGACAACATGTCTCTATTTTCACCAATACTATAATTGGAATTATTTAATGTGTGCTAAAAAATTGTAAAGAATTTTACATTTTAAATAATGCTGCATCTCACACAAATGCATCACGATGGAGTGGATGAGCTCCACCAGTGGTTCTATTAGTAAGTGTATATGATATTGAGGCAAACAGATCATGAAAGTCTCAGAGTATATCTCTGGTATGTACTTCATCAGTTAGTCTCAGACTGGATAGATGTAAGTGTGTTACAACTGGTCTCAGGGTCTCTGCATGGGTCAGGAGCGAAAGCAACCTAGATTCTGCTCTGGATCACTGTCTAATGGTCTTTATGCATGTTTTCTCATTCTGGGACTGTTGCTTGCACAGCTAGTGTTAAGAGCAGATCAGAACATCATTGGGTATATTTGTGATGCTTTCTGTGCTTCAATAGCTTGCTGACACTCACCGTCAATGTTGGCCTCCAGGGTGGAGTACAAGAGGACGCCCACGGAACCGTGCATTAGTAAGGAATCAACACCGGAACAGGCAGGAAATCAGCAGGGAAACAATTGGGTAAAGCTCTATAAGATGGTCAATATCCCTTGTTTTAATTCTTTCTTAGGATGTGGACATCACTGGCAAGGCTGGTATTTATTGTCCATCCTGAGTCGCCCTGAGAAGATGGTAGTGGGCCTTCTTGAACCAGGGGTAGCATTTGATACAACTGAATGGCTAGCTAGGCCTTTTTAGAGGCAGTAAAGAGTGAGACTAGAGTCACATATATGGCAGCAAGTAAAAAACTTACTTTTATTAATCCTCAGGATTTGTCTTGAACTGAATTCTAATTCTCAAACCATGGTAGGATTTGAACCTCAATTTAAAAGTCTGAACCTTAGTGATAGTCCAGCAACATATTCACTACACTACGATATAACTGACCTGCAAAATCATACCCTGACACAAATTGCTACCTACTGTGGAGCCCATTACACATACTAAAATAGGAACCAATTTGGACATCATTGTGTTAAATCAGATTTTTCAATTTACATCACAATTCTTTTAACTGGCATATTCCGAACAATTATGACAGAAGGGATTGTGACATAAATATATCTCTGTGTGATTAAATACAGATTCCAGTGGGTTAAATGAGAACATTAATTTACAACTGGCATGTCATCCAATAAAAAGGGATATGGCTATGTTAAAATGACCTTCCTGCCTGATCTTCAGATTTCAACAGGACAATCCAGATTTCAGCAGACGAGGAAGAGTTTCCGGTGAAGGCATTAAACTCCCTAAAGCATGCAGCTCAATGTGACTTTGAAAATGTCAGAGCAAGAAGCCACTGATCAGATCAGCGATGAAAGATTAGGTAACAAACAATATTCCTTTTTGTAATCTCAACACTGGCTGTGCTCTGAAGAGAGATATAAAAATGCACACTCTCCTCAGATAAATGAAGCCAGCTCTGAAAAATGCCACATGCGGTTTATCGCTAGAGAATTGGTACCATGAAACTGTTCTGATCTGATGTGAGCCTTTGTTTTTTATGAGATAAAATACTGCATTGATTGGATCAGAGGGACGGTCTCAAAGAAAACTAGGATGAGCTTGTCCTCTTGTGGAGAGATGGTGGTACTGCATCCGTAGTACTCAAATATATTGGGCTAACATTTCAGCATATGACTTTTAAACTGTACTGCATGGATAGGGCAAAAATAGATGTATTTCTTTTTAAAACAAAAGCATAATCATTACATGCTAACTTTTTCTAAATCAGTCTGCGACACAAATGCATGGATTTCAGGCTTCTATTTTTACTTGCTTAAAGGTAGGACACAACAAACAGCCAGTTTTAGTTGGGCTCCAGCTTCACTCAAAACTATGTACAGGGACAGGTGGGGTAGCGATCCTATTGCGCCTGCCACTGTACAAACCTGCTACCAAGGAAACTGGGTCAAGCAGCAAAGGGTTAGAATGTGTAGCCGCAGCTCAGTTACACGATAGTGGAGCTGCCTCACGGGTCAAGATCGACTCCGTAACTTTTTAAGAGGATTGGCAGCACAAGCAGAAAAAAACACAACCCCTGAGTTTTAATGCAACTATTAATCTCGGTAGGCAGGCACGTTTAAGGTTTTTGACCGAATGATTTGTTAAAGGAATTGTCTGTCAGTCTTCCAAACAAAGGAGAAGTGCCTTATTCACAGAGAAATATTAGTCTTCATACTTCAAATAAATTCTTTCTATGCACACCATGGGTTGTGGTCAGGAGCCAGCATAGCCCATGGGGAAAGGAAGTTTATTTTATTTAAAACAACATGGAGAGACTAGGGAAGCTGTGGTTGTTCTTCTTAGAGTAGAGAAGGTTAAGGGGAAATTTAACGGAGGTGTTCAAAATCATGAAGTTAGGGAAAACCTTTTTCAATGCCAGGAGGATCAGTAGCTAGAGGACAAAGAATTAAGGTAATTGGCAAAGGCACCAGAAGTGAGATGAGAAGAACTGTTTTATTACACAGTGTGTTGTTACAATTTGGAATGCACTACCTGAGAGGCAGCTGGAAGCAGATTTAATAGTAAATTTCTAAAGGAAATTGGATAAATACTTGTAGGGAGAACGTTTGTAGGTCTATGAGGAAAGGGCAGGGAAGTGGGACTAATTTAATAGCTCTTTCAAAGAGCTGGCACAGGCATTATGGGCCAAATGGCCTCCTTCTGTGCTCTATTCTATTATCAACCTGATTTTAACTCTAAGTGGTTGTGTTTTGAATTAGTTAAAATCTCGCCCTATAACTTTTCTTCCTCTTTGTAAATGGAACTCTTTTTCTTTCTCTTCAGAAATCGATAGATAGTAGATATATTTATATATACATAGTGACAGATTCTCAACAAAATGTGGGTCCAGAGAGAGAAAGATGGTATTTGGAGAGTGTTATTTGATGAATCAGCAAGTAGCACCTTTGCTGAGCAATAGTTCCTCTTGAAAGGTTTTCCACACATCACAAGTAACTTTCTTGGAGTAATTTACTTTGGGAGAAGAACAGACCTGCCCAATTGAAGAGTAAAGGGCAGAATGATTCTGGCATTTGCCAGACTGTATTTCATCACTGGAGGCTGAGTCCCAAGACAAGATCTGGTACAAGATTTAAGATGTTGCCTTATAGGGCAGGGAGCATTTTTAAAATTAGCTCATAGCATAGTCGCATCTCTTTCTAAATAGTCCGAGCTGGGAAACTTTTTTTATTCATTCATGGGATACGGGTATCGCTGATAAGGCCAGCATTTATTGCCCATCCCTAATTGCTCTCGAGAAGGTGGTCGCGAGCCACCTTTTTGAACTGCTACAGTCTGTGAGTTGTAAGTACACCCACAGTGCCGTTAGGGAGGGTGTTCCAGGATTTTGACCCAGCCACAATATATTTGCAAGTCAGGATGGTGTGTGACTTGGAGGGGAACTTGTAGGTTGTGGTGTTCCCATGTGCCTGCTGCCCTTGTCCTTCTACGTGGCAAAGGTCGGGTGTTTAGGAGGTGCCGTTGAAGGAGCCTTGGCGAGTTGCTGCAGTGCATCTTGTATATGGTACACACTGCTGCCACTGTGCACCAGTGGTGGAGGGAGTGAATATTCAAGGTGGTGGATGGGGTGCCAGTCAAGCAGGCTGCTTTGTCCTGGATGGTGTTGAGCATCTTGAATGCTGTTGGACTTCACTCAACCAGGCAAATGGAGAGTATTCCATCACACTCCTGACTTGCGCCTTGTGGAAGGTTGAAAGGAGGTGCGTCAATCACTGCAGAATACCCAGTCTTCTAACCTGCTCTTGTAGGCACAGTATTTATGTGGTTGGTCCTGTTAAATGTCTTGTCAGTGGTGACACAGGATGTTGGTGGTGGTTTCAGCAATGGTATTGCTGTTGAATGTCAAGGAGAGGTGGTTAGATTCATTCTTGTTGGAGATGGTCATTGCTTGGCATTTGTGCAGCCAAAAATGTTACTTGCCATATATCAGCCCAAGGCTGAATGTTGTCCAGGTCTTGCTGCATGCGGACATGCTTCATTGAACCAGGTTTGGTCCCCGGTTGCTAGTAATGGTAAAGTGTGGAATATGTTGGGCCATGAGGTTATAGATTGTGGTGGAATATGATTTTAGTGCTGCTGATGACCCACAGTGCCTCATGGATGTCCAATTTTGAGCTAGATCTGATCTGAACTTATCATGGCGCTAGAGCCACACAACATGATGGAGGAAGTCCTCAGTGATTTGAAGTCAATGGAAATAAAAATTGGGAGAGATGTAAAAAGGCTACTGATTCAACATCATTTGTTTCGCACAAAGTCAAAATGACCCCATTTGTGTTTTGAAGAGTTCCACAGGGATGTTTGAATAGCAGCTGTGTACACAAAGCTGAAGCATGGCTATTGCTGCACCAGTAACATGAGCTGCATACGTGGAAACTCCTAAATGGCCACTGCAGGAACCTCACTGGTGCTGTTCTAATCTGGAATGTTGGCATTTTTTAGTGTAAGTGACCAGTTCAGTAGGAACTCCAGAATGTGCTTGATTTCTGGCATTACAGTATATGCACTGGTATACATGCAGGAATAAAACTCTGGCACCATACCTTCATGCCACTTTGCAAAGGAAATCCTGTTTAGCATCAGTAGATCTCTGCCACACTTTGGTGAGATTCACTTTTCACACACATCACCAATTCCACCAATTAAAGTGGCCTTTTCACCACTGAGTCCTGGGTTCAAAAGTTAGCCCAGACTTTTATATCTCCCCGCTATAAGGATCCTTTGTGAAATGAGTTTGGGTATGTTCAGTCCAATTCCTGATGGGCAATCAGACAAAACACAAAACTGCCTCTAATTTGCAATGAATGGACAATCACACTGCTGGTGTGGAAAGTGGAAAACTGTCACACTGAGGCAGTAAAGGGTGTTCATCTGAGGTTGGGGGTCAAGAAATGTTGTTGGTGCCAAGTAGATGGAGATTTATTTTATGTAAAACCATTCTGTGTTGGAAGTAGAAATGAGTTGCACTGGGGGCCCAAAACGGAAACTCTTCCATTTCCTTGCACATTGGTGAACAAAAAGTCAATAAAATAGTATCTTTTAAAAACAAAGAAACTGTGATTATGGAGAATTATGATTTTCTCAGAAAAATGATGGAGACACCAATAGACCTTTCATGAACTTAAGGCTGGTTTTTAAAAATATCAAAAATGCACTCTGCTCTTTTTCCCAGTTGTGTGAGACTGGGTATGCCATTTGAAGTGAATCAAATCAAAGGGTTCCCCACTACAGCACAACTTCAGAAAACAGTTGACATCTTAATTAACAGGTTCATAAAAACTTTGATAATTATATTCTGAAGAAACTAGACGAAACCTTCAAAAAAAAGTTCAAGTGTCTTAATTACAGTTGTTAAGGAAATTCTACGTGCAAGCATTTTAAATTTTGAGCTAGCTTTGCCAGGGGGTCAATTATACCTGCCTTTAATGTTTTTTTTTGAAAGAAGAGTATGAGAATGTTTTTATCAATAAGTCATGGTTTCAAAATCCCCGATCAGTTGGCATTAATTTTGAGATAAGAAAGAGATGTCAAAGAACACCATTTAATTTTATGTGCATGATGTCAGGCCAGAAATGTTTGGCAAATATACCTACAAGCTACAGGTGTGAGATTTATGTGATAAAAGGGAGCCAACTGGCAGATGACTCATTGCTCTCCAGAGCTTTCTCAACCTCAGTATCTGGTTATCATTTGAATCCAGATTGCTGACTTACGTGGCTGTTGTTCACTATTGCAGTTACAGACTGCAGAAGCCTGGGAAGAGCACCCAATAAAGTACAGTCAATGTCAGTTCAGGCTATGATGTACATTAAGCAAGAGTGAAAGGAAACGCATTCATTGACAATTTCACTTCGCCTTCTGTCTGAAATGTTACTGTGATGCATGATGTAACACAGAGAAAGGCTCACAGGATTGACAAGAAATCACTGTCTTAAATATAAACAGACAAAAGTATTCCAGTGGCAGGATGGTCGGTAACCAGAGGACACAGATTTATGATAATTGGCAAAAGAACCAGAGTGGGAGAGGAGGAGAATTTATTTTCTACGCAGCGAGTAATTATGATCTGGAATGCACTTGTTTGAAAAGGTGGTGGAAGTAGATACAATACTAAATTGTAATAGGGAAGCAGATATATACTTAAAAAGGGAATTTTTGAAGGCTACAGGGTAAGAGCAGGGGAGTGGGTCTAATTGGATATTTCTTTACGGGAGCCAGCACAGACGCAATGGGTCAAATGGTCTTCCTCTGTGCAGTATAATTCTGATATATTTTATTAAAGTAAAAATTACGTGGAAGATTTTATTTACCTTAATTTTTCTCTAATTGTACAACAAATAAATGAGCTATTTGGAAAGCAATGGAATATGGGGAAATGTTTGTTCTTTCTTTGGTATTAACGTAAGTAAAGCACACTGTAAAACTTTTCTGTATCCACTGTAAAACGGGATGCTGGATTAACCTATTACTTATCACAATGCAATATGAGAAAGAACTTGCATCATATAGCCCCTTTCATGGCCTCTGACATCCCAAAAAGCTTTACATAGGAATATAGGAATATAGGAACTGAAGGAGGCCATTTAGCCCCTCGAGCCTGTTCTGCCATTCAAATATCCCTGAATACCTTTGGTTAACAGAAATATTCCTTAATATCTTTAGTCAACCTCCAGATTTAAAATTAACAATTGATCTAGCATCAAATGCCATTTACAGAAGAGCGACTGAAGGCACTGGATACTGCAAAGGCTATGGGCCCTGACAACATTCCGGCAATAGTACTGAAGACCTGTGCTCCAGAACTTGCCGTGCCCCTAGCCAAGCTGTTCCAGTACAGCTGCAACACTGGCACCTACTGGGCAATGTGGAAAATTGGCCAGGTATGGCCTGTACACAAAAAGCAGGACAAGTCCAACCCGGCCAATTACCGCCCCATCAGTCTACTCTCAATCATCAGTAAAGTGATGGAAGGTGTCGCAACAGTGCTATCAAGTGACATTTGCTGAGCAATAACCTGCTCAGTGACGCTCAGTTAGGGTTCCGCCAGGGCCACTCAGCTCCTGACTTCATTACAGCCTTGGTTCAAACATGGACAAAAGAGCTGAACTCAAGAAGTGAGGTGAGAGTGATTGCCCATGATATCAAGGCAGCATTTGACCGAATATGGCATCAAGGAGCCCTAGCAAAACTGCAGTCAATGGGAATCAGGGGCAAAACTCTCCACTGGTTGGCGTCATACCTAGCACAAAGGAAGATGGTTGTGGTTGTTGGAGGTCAATCATCCCAGTCCCAGGACATCACTGCAGGAGTTCCTTATGGTAGTGTCCTAGACCCAACCATCTTCAGCTGCTTCATTAATGGCCTTCCTTCAATCATAAGGTCAGAAGTGGAGATGTTCGCTGATGATTGGACATTGTTCAGCACCATTCGCGACTCCTCAGATACTGAAGCAGTCCATGTAGCAATGCGGCAAGACATGGACAATATCCAGGCTTGGGCTGATAAGTGGCAAGTAACATTTGTGCCACACAAGTGCCAGGCAATGACCATCTGCTACAAGAGAGAATCTAATCATCTCCCCTTGACATTCTATGGCATTATGATTGCTGAATGCCCCACTATCAACATTCTGGGGGTTACCAATGACCAGAAACTGAACTGGAGTAGCCATATAAATACCATGGCTACAAGAGCAAGTCAGCTGCTAGGAATTCTGTGGCAAGTAACTCACCTCCTGACTCCCCAAATCCTGTCCACCAACTACAAGTCAGGAATGTGATGGAATCCTCGCCACTTGACTGGATGGGTGCTGCTCCAACAACACTCAAGAAGCTCGACAACATCCAGGACAAAGCAGCCACTTGATTGGTGCCCTATCCATAAACATTCACTCTCACCACCACCAACACACAGTGGCAGCAGTGTGTACCATCTACAAGACACACTGCAGCAACTCACCAATGATCCTTAGACAGCACCTTCCAAACCCGCGGACTCTACCATCTAGAAGGACAAGGGCAGCACCCTTGGGAACACCACCACCTGCAAGTTCCCCTCCAAGCCACACACCATCCTGACTTGGAACTATATCACCATTCCTTCACTATTGCTGGGTCAAAATCCTGGAACTCCCTTCCTAACAGCACTGTAGGTGTACCTACACCAGATGGACTGCAGCAGTTCAAGAAGGCAGCTCACCGCCACTTTCTCAAGGACAATTAAGGATGAACAATAAATGCTGGCCTAGCCAGCGACGCCCACATCCCATGAATGAATTTTAAAAATTGCAAACTTCTACCATCCGTTGTGTGCTGAATTCACTCCTGAAAGTTGTGGCTCTAATTTTTAGACTATACCCTGTAGTTCTAGACTCCCCAACCAGTGGAAGTAGTTTCTCTCTATCAACCCTACTTCTGGAAGTCCATATAAATAATATCCATAGGCATTCTCTTGTCCACTACTTTAGTCACCTCTTCAAAAAATTCAAGCAGATTTGTCAGGCATGAGCTACCCTTTACAAATCCATGCTGGCTCTCTCCGGTCAGCTGAAAATTTTCAAGGTGTTCAGTCACCCTATCCTTAAATATGAATTCTAGTCATTTCCCAACAACAGACATTAGGCTAACTGGTCTATAATTCCCTGGTTTCCCTATCTCATTTCTTAAATAGCGGCATGACATGCACAATTTTTCTATCTAAAGGAACAGTTCCTGAATTGAGAGAACTTTGGAAGATTATACTGAGGGCATCTGCAATTTTCTCACCTACTCCCTTTAAAACTCTGGGATGAAAACTCTTAAGTGCCATTATTTTCTTCATACAGTTGTTTTGCTTACGTTAACAAGAGTCCTTGTCCCTGATTCAATATTAGTTTCCTCGGGATTTCTTGCCGTGCTGATCTCTTCCTCAACTGTAAATACTGACGCAATGTAATTATTCAGCAAGTCCGCCAATTCCTTATTATCATTGTTATAAATTAGGCGGGAGGAGTGCATCGTTAATTTAGTTCCACTTCTCCACGGTCACAGCATATCAATAAATTTTCCCACCTACTGAAAAATAGCCAATTACATACTCTATTTGTCCCCCAGAATGAAGCACACCAACCAGGTTTCTTTAATCAACAACAACATTAACTATTTATTATAAAAATAAGTCTTAACCAATAATGAGATAACTCTATATACGAAAAGCTCCTTATTTCCCTAGCCCTCATGCACACACAAATACTTTTAAAAATGGTTAACCGGGAAAAAAGGATTTTGGTTTACAGCTGTTTCATAAAAATGAAAGGAATAATAAAATAATTTAGGTTGCCATGTTCTGGTAGGAAGTTCTTCAGTTTGGTGAGGTGTCCCAGAGTCGAATAGTCGGATGCCATCGAAGTCTCTCCAGGAGAGCTTGATGAACAGTCTGTGATGGGTAGGCTTTCAAGGCAATTCCACTGCAGCAGGCTTCACATAGGTCTTTCATCAGGAGTGCAGCAACAAGTCTTAGGCTTTACAGTCACAGGATAGCAGTAGAAGATTTCTTCTGCTTTCAGGATTTCTTAAAACATGGGAGGCAACAGGAACTACACTTGATGCTGGGATTCTTCAGAGACAGGGGGCAATAGGAATCTGCACCTTTGAAATACAGGGTTTCTTCTCAAGAGATCCAGGATTCCTTTACAGAAAGAGGTAACACTTTTTCTGGGTCTTCCTCTCAGATCTCCAGGCAAGTCAAAACACCAAATTTCAAAATGTCTGCTCACAGTGTTGCTCTGAGGAGGTCAAACCCCTTGCTGGTTTCCTTGAAATTGCTTGCTTTCCTTTTCTTGTGTACAAGTTCAGCTTCCTTTCAAAACATCCAAAAATTTCAGCTATTTGCAGGTGTCAATATCCACTGAAAAATCCTTTTTCAGTTTTTTAAAATACACAGAATTCTAAGTTTCTAATCCAAAAAATAAAAATGTCGTAACATCATTGACAGTATCACCATTATCAGTTTTCAAGGCATCCGCATTGCTCCTGACCACCCTTTTTCCCTAATATGATTGTAAAAAAAATTTGTGTTGATTTTGTTGGCCTGAGAAAGTGTATTTTCATATTGCCTTTTGTAGCTCTGACTAACTGTTTTGTCACCATTTACTATACTTTGTATCTTTCCCCTTCGCCTGGATCTTTGCTATTTTTTGCATTTTTGAATGCTTTTTTTTTTACTGTTACGTTGTCTATTACTTCTTTAGGCATCCATGGCTGTTTATTTTGGTGAGTAGAACTCTTGCCCTTTATGGGTATAAACTGCTTCTGTATCACATTAATTTCTTTTTGAACATCTCCCACTGATCTTCTGTCATTTTACCCATTAACAGATTTGCCCAGTTTACTGTGGACAATCTCTGTCTCATTGCATTGAAGTCAGTCTTTCCTAAATCTAGAATCTCAGTAGCTGTTTCACATTTGTCCCTTTCAGACACTATGTTGAACTCTATCATATTATGATCACTATTAGATAAATGTTCACGCACCATTAGGCTGTTAACTAAATCTACTTCATTACTCATTACTCAATCTAATATGGCATTCCCCCTCATTGGTTCTAGAACATATTGCTAGTAAGAAAGAGAGAGAGCAAGAAAGACTTGCATTTATATCGCGTCTTTCATGACCTCCGGACGTCTCAAAGAACAGAATAAAATCATGGAATGGTTACAACTCAGAAGGAGGCCATTTGGCCCATCATGTCTATTCTGGCTCTCTGCAAGATCAACTCAGCTAGTCCAATTCCTCTGCCTTTTCCCTGTAGCTCTGCACATCCTTTCTCTTCAGGTGCTTATCCAATTCACTTTTGAAAGCCACGATTGAATCTGCCTCCACCACACTGTCAGGCAGAGCATTCCAGATCCTAACCACTCACTGCGTAAAAAAGTTTTTTTTTCATATTGCCATTGGTTCTTTTGCCATTCACCTTAAATCGTTGTCTGCTGGTTCTTGAGCCTTCCACCAATGGGAACAGTCTCTCCCTACGTACTCTGTCTAAAATCCTCCTGAAGTCTTTTTCTTTCTTTCTTTATGGGTCCCTTTTATGTCAACCACGTACCATAGGTGAAATTGGGGGATGATATTTATAGAAATAGTGTAGCGGTGTTGTTCCCTTAAAGGGATTTCAGTCTCATAGACAACATGCTTCATTATACGATTACATCTCTCCTGTAAAAAATATTCAGTA
This sequence comes from Heterodontus francisci, assembly GCF_036365525.1. NCBI lineage: Eukaryota > Metazoa > Chordata > Chondrichthyes > Heterodontiformes > Heterodontidae > Heterodontus > Heterodontus francisci. The sequence goes on from NC_090394.1 coordinate 67,311,321, forward strand.
TCATATTGAAAAATTACTGAAAGAGAAAGTCGAGGAGTGCTAGTCTCAAATGTTTTACAGCTAATTAAGTACTTTTTGAAATGTTATCATGTAGGAAACACAGCAAGATCCCACAAACAGCAATGTGGTAATGACTAGATAATCTGTTTTTGTGATCTTGATTGAGGGGTAAACATTACCCAGGAGACCAAGGATAACTCCACTGCTCTTCTTCAAAAGACGATGAGATCTTTTACATCCACCTGGAGAGGGCAGGCAGGGCCTTAGTTTAACATCTCAACTGAAAGACTGCACCTCTGACAGTGCAGCACTGGAGTGTCAGCTTTGATTTTTTTGCTCAAGTCCTGGAGTGGGACTTAAATCTTCGGCCTTCTGACTCAGAGGCAAGAGTGCTACCAACTGAGCCACAGCTAACCATTGCAGAAAACAATCCCAGACACACTCAATAAATTCACTACTTTTCTGACATGTGCTAGTCTGCTTATCCCAATCTATATGAAAGTTAAAATTCCCCATTAAAACCACTTTGCCTTGGCTACATGCTTGTCTAATCTCTGCATTTATACAATCTACCACTTCACAGCTGTTACCAGGGAACCTAAACACAACTCCCAGTACAGTCGTAGATCCTTTGCTATATCTTAATTCTCCCCATAAAGTCTCCACTTACCTCTCAATGTATCTCTCTTATTATTGAAGCTATTGCATCCTTAATCACTAAGGCTACTCATCCACCTCTACCATTTTCCCCAGATTTCCTGTAGACCTAATAACCTGGTATATTTAGTTGACTATCTTGCTCTTTTTCAGCCAGCACAGACACAATGGACCGAATGGACTGATTCTAGGCAAGAAATTTCTAGGATTCTATAAACCACTGATTTTAACATACAATTAACTCACTAACAACAACCTTTTTGGGCTAGAGGAGGTTACAGAGATAGGGAAGGGTGAGGCCATGGAGGGATTTAAAAACAAGGATGAGATTTTTTAAATTGAGACATTGCTGGACTGGAAGCCAATCTGGGTCCGTGCGCGACACCAGCAAAAGCCCTTCTACACTTGTGACATGACAGGTGCTTCTCGCACTCCTGCTTCAGGATTGTTTTACATCAAATATCAAACATATTGGCAAGTAATTGTTTCCACCAAAAGAAACACCATGGCTTTTTTAACATCTCGCCTACACTGAGCGTTTTGTTTTCCAAGCCGATTGGTTAGGTAACACACAAGCTTTTTGGCAGTACTACAGAAAGGGTAACAGGCAAATACACGGAGGCAGCTTTGTACTAAATTCTTGCCATCTTCATTGAAAAACAAAGAAAACGCAAAGCAGCCTTTGTACAGTTTCTGGCATCAATAAACACTCCACTTGAACATCAGCCAGTCTAGGAGATCTCTGTGTACTCTGGCTGATCTTGAAGTGAATCCGTCACAAAATATATCACTACAGTAAAAAAATACTGTAATGAAATCATGATGGAGAAGCTCAGACTGTTTCGGATCTTAGTAAAGTATAGGTCTGAATAGAGCCCAGAAAGATTTGCCACATAAAGGGTCAGAAAGCAGTAGGCACCAGGTATAGTGGCCAGAAACACTTCGGGATTACACCTGAAAAGAGTCACAACCCCACAGAGTGCAGTATGAAGCACATGTTGTAGGTTGTCAAATGTAACATGAGCACTAATAACATAAAGCATTTTAACAACTGTAACTATCTAAAGCAGTAATAATGACTTCATTAATAACTATTATTGGGAAAAATTGCAGTAGCAATGGTTACAAACACCGTTAGCAGCTACTAGCCAACTTAGTCTCTGTGATAATCCATTAAACTATGCCGACCTCTGTATTGTCAACAATTTCTCAATTATCATTGTACCTTACAGCACAGAAGGAGGCCATTTTGCCCATTGTGGCTCTGCCAGCTCTTCGAAAGAGCTGTCCAAATAACTCACTTCCCCTGCTCTTTCCCCATCACCCAATAATTTATTTCCTTTTCAAATTTATATTCATTATAGTTAAATGAGCTTCTGTTAATCTGGATGGTGTTGCAGGATTTCCAATGCAGCCTTTAGTTCCCAGATACTGTACAGTTGTAGGTTTTCATTGGTCATTTTGTAGTATCATCAACTTTAAGTGGAACAAATTTGGGAGCAGACAGATAGCGTTCTAGTCTCTGCATTGGTTTGAACAATGTCACTCAATTGCCTTGGGCTTGACCCCAATCCTCACCCCATCGCAGCCCCAGGCAGGATCTTTCCCCTCACTCTTACCAAGCTCCTTTTTTAAAAATCTTTCTTTTTTTCTCTATTTTCGGCTGTTTGTCATATCCTTTTTCCATTTTGTGTAATTGTTCACCCTGCTCTTTTTTATCATTCCCCTGTTCTGCCTCTTTATATTTTCTCTTCATTCCCATCCTGTTCTTTTCCACTCTCACCATCGTAGTTCTTCACCTTTATTTTTCAATTCGTTATCCTGCTTGTTAAACCCTAACTGTGCATCTTTTTATTTCTTTTAATCTTTAACTAATTCACTCCTTAACCTGCCAATCTCCCGCTTATTCTTTAATGCCCAAACCATCACTGCTTAATTAGATGGATATCCACATTGAGTAGTTATCAAGGCAAAAAAAACTGACCACATATAACCTCACTCACCTATACGGTGAGTGATATCAGGGGACTTTAATTACCCAAATATTGATTGGGATAATGTTAGAGTAAAGGGAAAGAAGGCGGAAGAATTTTCAAAATGTGTTTCTTGCCTCATGTTTTCAGTCCATCTAGGAAGGAGGCATCGTTAGATCTGGTGCTGGGTAATAAGGTGGGCCAAGTGGACCAACTGTCTGTGGGGGAACATTTGGGTAAGAGTGAGCTTCGTATCATAAGGTTTAGATTAGTAATGGAGAAGAGCAAGGAGCAATCTGAAGTAGAACTTCTAAATTGTAAGACAACTAACTTCAATGGAATGAGAGGGTATCTAGCCCGGACAAAATGGAACCAAAGACTGACAGGGAAAATTGAAATGGAACAGTGGATGATCTTTAAAGAGGAGATGTTTCAGGCACAGGCTCGGTACATTCCGACAACGGTGAAAGGTAGGCAGAGGCGATTCACCAGGATGTTGCCTGGGCTGGAGCATTTCAGCTGTGACGAGAGACTGGATAGGCTGTGGTTGTTTTCCTTTGAGCAGAGAAGGCTGAGGGGGGAACCTGATTGAGGTGTACAAAATTATGAGGGGCATTGATAGGAAGAAACTTTTTTCCCTGAGCGGAGGTGTCAATAACCAGAGGGAATAGATTTAAGGTAGGGGCAGGAGGTTTAGAGGGGATTTAAGGAGAAGCTTTTTCCTCCCAGAGGATGGTTGGAAACTGGAACACACTGCCTGAAGAGGTGGTAGTGGCAGGAACCCTCACAACATTCAAGAAGTAGTTAGATAAGCACTTGAAACGCCATAGCATAGCTACGGGCCAAGTGCTGGAAAATGGGATTAAAATGGATAGGTGCTTGATGGCCAGCACAGACACGATGGGCCAAAGAGCCTGTTTCTGTGCTGTATAACTCTATGACTCCATTTGAAAAAACTCCCCTCACTGGCTGGTGCCCTCCCCCCACCAGCCCTGGTAACTGCGGGTCTACTTTATGATCTGTCTGCCACTCTCAGCACTCCTCCATGCGTGCTCCCTTAGGTGAATCCGCCAGCCAACTCTGCACTGCACATGTAGCGACCACAGTCCGCTCCCCCCCTCCTGGCTCGAACCAAGTCTGGCCACTGCTCAATTATTTTGTGGACCCCCCTGGAAAGTTTCTACGGCCCCCAATTGGAGAACCACTGGCCTACAGCAAAGGATCAAAGAACGAGGCACAAGGGGGAGGGAGGGGGTTTTACTAGTATGTATACCTGTTGGGCTAAACCACTTACAGACTGGTTAGTTTCTGCTCTATCCATCCCCCACATGCCCCTACTCTGCCTTCCGCTATCTATAAGAAATCATGCCCATCATTTTCTCTTCTGTAGCCCTTGTTTACTGTCATCCTTTATAATCAATCACCAACAACTCACATTTATATGGTGCTTTTAATGTAGAAAAATGTCCCTAGGCACTTCAGAGGTCATGAGGAAAGAAGACTGACACCAATTCAAAGAAGGAAAGATTAGGAGGGATGACCAAAAGCTTGGTTAAAAAGGTGAATTTTAAGGAGGGTTCGAAAGGAGAGAAAGAGGTGGAAAAGCAGAGGGATTTACAACAACTACAACTTATATTTATATGACACCTTTAACATAATAAAATGTCTCAAGGTGCTTCACAGCAGCATTATAAAGCAAAATATGACACCAAGCCACAGAAGGAGATATTAGGTCAGATGACGAAAAGCTTGGTCAAAGAGGTAGGTTTTAAGCAACGTCTTAAAGGAGGAAAGCGAGGTGAAGAGAGGCAGAGAGGTGTAGGGAGGGAATTCCAGAGCTTAGGGCCCAGGCAACTGAAGGTGAAGCTAAAAATGGTGGAATAATTAAACTTGGGGATGCTCAAGATGCCAGAATTAGATCAGCGCAGATATCACAGAGGGTCGTGGGGCTCGAGGAGATTACAGAAATAGGGACAGGTGAGGCCATGGAGGGATTTGAAAACAAGGATGAGAATTTTAAAATCAAGACATTGTTTGACTGGGAGCCAATGTAACTCAGCGAACACAGATGTGAACAGGACTTGGTGGGAGTTTTGGACGAGCTCAAGCTAACAGCGGGTAGAATGTGGGAGACCAACCAGGAATAGTCAAGTTTAGCGGTAACAAAGGCATGAGTGATGTGATACTCAAAATCTTCAAAGCATATAACTGTCTCATTGAAACACTCTGGGTAGATTTGTACCAGATCTTCTTTGCTTCAGAACTGAGGGCGCTTTTCCTTTGTGTGTCCCTCTGATTTGGGTTGTTCCTAGCTATCAAATCTGAGTTCCCCCATATGCTGTTAGCATGACGTTGTTCGGTTTCAGAGCACCTTTCCTTGGATAACAAGTTTTCTTCCAAATTTTTAGGAATGATCTTTTGGTATAGTCTGAGCAGAATGATGTTACTCTGTGCTCCAGTATCAATCTTAACCTTCAGATTTATTGTTGTCGGCTTATTTCTCACCCGCGTCTTGATCTGAATGGTCATGTGAAATTCTTTTCTCTGGGAACTATCGCATCCAGATGTTTCATGCAATTGTATGGTTCCTGCGTCTATCATGTTCTCAAACACATCGTTATTTCCAGGGTATGGCTGTTTTGGTTTCTTTCCCTACTCATTCACCCTGTTACTCTGGCACTGGTGCCTCGTCTACCACCTTCTTGCCTTGTTCTGCTCATCTTTTCCCAGCGATTAGTCTTTCCACAAGCTCTGCAGATTGTTCCATATGCGGGACATTTCCTTCTGTCTGTGAATTCATGTGGTCGTCCACAGCTCCTGCACATCTTCCTCTCTGTTTGGTGTACATTCTTTCATTGTTGTTTCACTGCATCAACCCTACTGCCTTTCTCTTGGCTTAACTGAAGGTGAGCTGTTTGGGTAGTGAGTGTCTTCATCTGTCTGCTCGTGGTTTCATGTGTTCTGTCAGTGTTTACAGCCTGCGATATTGTGAGCTTGTCCTTTCCACTTAGAGTTTTCAGTACTTCAGGATGTACAGAACCCCAAATTAGCTGATCTATCAACCTTTTGTCTGTGTCCTTAAATTTACTGAAATTCACGTTGGTATATCCAATGATTTTATTTTGACTGGAGATGGGTGTTGAATCTTTCAAAAATGTTGTCAGGGTTTCTGCTGTCCTCTTCACTCAGGTCCCAACTATTAAATAAATTTAATCCTTTATCTCCTGCCCACAGAAGTATGCAGCTGAGTCTCTCCTCTTTGTTAGTGCGTTTTAGGAAACTACTGAATGCCACAAATGCCTCTATGATATCAGCTTCCCAATTCATTATGGACTGTAGCTATGCATTCATTCCTGTCTCGGCTTGCATTTCATTTTTTGTTTGTGCATGATTCACACAGGTTTTCTTTCTCACACTCTGGCACTAATTTGGGTCAATTTTTCCAATCGAATTCAGCATTAAATTTGTTTAAAATGTTTTGGGTTTACTCACAGACACTCATTGCCACCATATTATTTCTCCTGGTTGTTTTCTGGTTCCCATAAGTTAGAAATAATCACACTTTGAACTTGCAAGGCTTAGAGCTCTTTGTTTAATCATTCAGCCACCATACTGTCTGATATGCGACTGCCCAAGGCTGGTTTCCTGGTAGATGTCATATGACTCTCTGGTGCAGCCGTGAATGTGCCCCGCCAGAAAACCCCAAATCTGTCCGAAGTTGGGAAGCGCATCCTGCTTCAGCAGCTGTCAGCTGTGAAACTGACAGTGCGATGTTTTTAAACAAACTGACCAACCACAAAGCTGCTGTGCTGAGCACTCCCGCTCCTTTCAACTATCAGTGAGAGGGAGGGAACAAGGGGAAACAAAGAGAGAGGGGGGAGCCTAGAGAGAGAGGGGGGGAATAGACAGAGATGGGGGACAGAGAGGGGGAACAGAGAGCGAGGGGGGACAGAGAGAGAGAGAGAGGAAAATAGAGAGAGAGGGGGAATAGAGAGAGAGCACGGGGGACAGTGAGAGGGGAGACAGAGAGAAAGGGGGAGACAGAGAGAGGGGGAGGAGAGAGAGAGAGACGGGGGAATACAGAGAGAGGAGAATAGAGAGAGGAGGGGACAGAGAGGGGCAGACAGAGAGAGGGGGGATAGAGAGAAGGGAGAACAGAGAGAGAAAGGGGAATAGAGAGAGATGGGGGACAGAGAGAGAGGGGGGACAGAGAGAGAGAAGGGGGATACAGAGAGAGGGGGGCAGAGAGTGAGAGAGAAAGAGAGGAAAAGAGAAGGGGGGACAGAGAGAGAGATGGGGGAACACAGGGAGACAGACAGACAGACAGAGAGATCAAGATCACTCCTGACAGATGGATATCTGTCTGGAGTACTTCGCATCGCTGTAAGAAATGTGCGGCCAAACTTTGACTACTTGTGCAAGCAAAAAAATGCTGGGTATCACACTAAATCAGTGTTCAACATTGTGATGAGAAAGTATGTCAATAAATTAATCTTCTCAGTTAAAGCTTCTTCACAAAAATGCACATTTGTTGTTCTTTGATGAATAGTAAGATAACTTTTTAATGCCTTTATCTTTCCAAAAATGTCTCACCAGCTCCCCAAGTAAGACAAAAATTGTAATGTGGCCCCCCCCCACCCCCCCCGGGGAAAGGTTGGACAATCCTGATATATAACAATATCAAAAGCTGCTTCAGAGGGTGGTGAAAGATAATGCACCACAGTCACAGTAGTGACTTTAAACCATCAAAATTGTCACCATTGTGCCCATACTGTGTTTAAAGATGCAGCAAGTTTCCATTGACGTAAAATGTGTTTGTGTTACTGTAGATTTTCCACTCTGAACACTGAACAATGATTACCCTGATACTGTTGCTTGGTAACATGTGCCCTGAAGCCAAGTATTTAAAAGAAAGGGCTGTACTTGGAAAGATATCTGTAAAGCTGAAACGTTTCCCTGCAGATTGTTCAAGAAGCTTCAGGCGTTTATTGTACAGCAGCTAAGACCACTCAGAGACCCAAAGGCAAATAACAAACATTATTGCCAGAAAATCCAGTCATGATGTTTCATCTTATCCTTTGGAGAAAATAGTAAGGAGGCCCAGATTTCATTGCTCAGTGAAGTGCTGCCAGTAATTGCTGTGAGCATCCTCACACAGTGTGTGATATCAGCAAGCAATGAGTCTTTGCACGCCTGCCCTCTAATGTCCTTTACTTAAAGGGAAACCTACCCTTTCCCTTTTAAAAAAAAATTACATCAAGGTTAAAAAAAAGAAAATGAATAAAACCTCAATCGTTTGCTCATGTAAATGAAATAGATTCTGTGCTTTTATATAATGGTCTAGAACAATTTGGGAAGTTTTGAGATGATTGAGGAGGAGCTGTCTGAACAACATTGTATACACAAAGCTGACACTTGGCTCATCTGCAGAGCTGTCTGGAGTGTATATGTTTCATCGCCAACTGTATACACAATGATATAAACTGGGCAAGCTATGGGAGCACATGAATACTAATTCATCTGCACAAACCAACACCACATACTGACAAGTTGAATCCATTAAGCGCTGTGGAACCTGAGTTAATGCTTTTCTTGGCACTGATGCAAATAAAGTCTAGTCCAACAAAACCCATGCCTGAATTTCCAGGACCATCCATCAGCAAAGTATTTACAAATTCCATCGGGGGCTCAGGAGGTACATGCACTGCCTGATGTGGTACCACACCGTACTGATTAGGGAGATTACGCAATGAGTTACGTGGTTTCACCTAGGGTAGCAGTAGGGCTACTATAATGTGTTATCGTTGTAACCCAAAATTAGGGGTTATGGGTCCTGATTGCCATCCATGGACACCCAATGTAAAGTACACAAGAATAGATGTCAGATTGTAGCAGGATCAGGCCCAGCTGCAACGGCATGCAGGGATGAATAGCCTGCCAAAACCCTCTGACTAAACTCTACATGAAGAATTGTTACTTATACAAGGTGTTGAAGGATTTCCAGCACCTGTGGAGAGTCCCCCAGCATGGGTCACTGTCTTCAGGAAATCAGCTTTGAAAGAGGAGGAAAAGGAGAAACAAATGTAATTTCGGAGCATTTCAGCTGAAAGTCCTGTTTAATGGTTTTACCCTTGAATGAAGTACTGGTTTCTGAAATCACAGGGTAAAAAAGGAAGGTTTTCTGATATCAACTTCATAATAGCAGCAGCAACAGAAATAGCAGCCAAAAGAGTAGGAACAACAGCAATATCACCAACAATAGCAGTATCGGTAACAATAGTTAAAGAAGGCTATCTATATAGGGTAGGGCAAGATCTTGAAACTGATATGCTAGGGACTGATATAAAAAAATGAAAAGGGTGTAGGAATCTCAACCCCCCTCCCCTCCCCTCCCCCCACATCATATTGCTCATCATTGTTAGAGGAATTCCAGTGAATAAAGATTGTAAGACATGTTTTTAAGTAGAGAAACTTCTTCTTCTTAGGCAGTCCCTTGGGATCAAGGATGACTTGCTTCCACTCCAGTTCGATGGGTTCTGAGATGGCTGATAAGTCCAATGTGTGATCTGCAGACTCTGCCACATGAGGGGCAGTTGGTGCTTGAAATGTCAGGTAGATGAGTAGTTCGGAGGTTTGTTGCCTCCCTCCAATGCCTCGACCTCACCTCCGCATGTTCCCAACGACGTCCCTCGAGGTATACGATGGCTTCTCAAATGGGCTTTCTCCATCTAGGATGGTCACGAGCAAGGGACTCCCACAAGTCAACGAGGGTGTTTGATCTCTTCATGGACGCTCTGAGGACATCTCTAAAGCATTTCTGCTGTCCTCATAGAGAGTCCTGCCACAACCAAGTTCTGAGTAGAACAGCTGCTTCGGGAGTTTGATATCAGGCATGCCAATGGCATGCGCGGCCCAGCGGAGATGCTTTTGGATGATTAGTGCCCCAATGCTGGGTAGGTTGGCTTAGGAGAGGGCGCTCCTGTTGGGCCGCCTTTGTTGCCACCGGATTTGGAGGATCTTGCAGAGGCACCTCTGGTGTTACTTCTCCTGTGCTTTGAGGTTCCTGCTGTAGCCTGTCCAAGTCTCTGAAGCATATCGGAGCACAGGGATCATTGCTGCCCAGTAAACCATGATCTTAGTCTTGAGTTTGAGAGCCTAATCCTCAAATACTCTCTTTCTCAGTCGGCCGAAGGCTGAGCTGGCACATGGGAGGCGATGATGAACCTCATCATCTATGTCTGCCTTCGCCAAGAGGAGGTTCCCAAGTTATGAAAAATGGTCCACATTTTCCGGGATCTTGCCATTGACCTTGATTGATGGGGGAAGTGTTGTGCTCTGGGAGATAGTTGGAAGAGACCTTTGTGTTCCGGGTGATTAATGAAAGACCCATTTTCTCATATGCTTTGAAGAAGAAGTCGACAACGATCTGGAGCTCAGTTTCAACATGAACACACACGCAAGCGTTATCTGCATCCTGAAGCTCGACGGCTAAGGTTGGAGTGGTTTTGGTTTTGGATTGAATGCAGCGTAGGTTGAACAGTTTCCCGTCTCTTCTGTAGATTATCTTCAAGGCTGCACTAGAGGTGAAGTGTAGCATTGCAGCGAGAAAAGTGGAGAAGAGGGTTGGAATAGGGTAAACAGCTACAGTAGCATGGAGATATTTGTTGCAAGGTCTTGTGAAGGAAATCATACCCCAGAAGTTTATCAAAAGCAATTAGCAAAATGTATATGCAAAGTCAAAGGGGCATAAAATTGAATATGAGTGACATCTTTTCAGCCCATTATAAAAAATAAAACTCTGCTAAGCGTTTACTAACAAATAAGGATTTTTTTCCTTGATCAGATTTATACAGGCTTTCTAGAAGATGTACATCTCCTGTCTGCACATGAAAAATCCATTATTACTACAGCCCAATTTAGATTAACAAAGTAAAACAAATGCATGTTTGTTCGGGCAGCAAAGAAGAATCAGATCACTTATAGCCTGCTAATGCACTGCCCAATGGGTTTAAATTGATAAATCACAATATCTAATTTAATAAGCTAAAACATCCAACTAGCACTTCCAATTGGTGATGGAACATTCTCTGAGAAGCTGTGCGCAAGAGATTCAATTTGGAGAAATCCATGTCTAGTTGAAAGTACCGAGATGATGGTCAGATTATAAAATTCAGTGCAGACTGACCTGTAATCTTAAAGGGGCACTGTCTTCATTATTGGAAAAGCTGAAGAAAAATAGCAGATGCTCGCCATTATCATCACTGTGAGAGCACACACAAGTGATGCATTGATGCTATTATAGCACTGCTGTGTTTTGATACAAATTGCACAATTGTATTGAATTTTTGGCAAGTAATTCAGAGCTATGAGTCCACCATTTTATCATTAGATATAATTAAAAACACTGTTTGAGGACAGCAAACACTCCAAAATAAATCAACATTCATTGAGTGGCCCAAAATGTGTCAGTCCAACCAAAAGGAAGGAATTTGTAGTCACTAATATAGTAATCAAAAATAGGTGATAGGAGACTAAATATCTCCAGACCTAGATGAAGGCACTTCAGTAGTTTGTACAGTGAAGCAGCCATTAAAATATTAGCAGAGAAACCCAGTAACACTCTTCTAGTTTAAGGTAAGTATATGTTAATCATTAACTCCTAACAGGAGTATGCATGATCAGAAATGGTACGCAGCACAGTGAGAGTCAGGAGGCTAAATCTTGCCCTAAACAGAACACCGAAAACATTCAGGTTAAGGATAAACAAGTCAGAGGAAAGGCAAACTCATTTGTGGGCTCCCAACAGTTTCCAAAAATACAGCACCAAGACCATAAAGTGTGTCATCTGTTTGGTGAGGGGTGAGACACATAATTACAAACTTAGCACCTCTAAACTCTGCAGAGGTTTCAATGACAAACTTATCATGCCTTAAAATTGACAGTACTGTAAAAGCTGTACCAGCCTCAAATGTGGACACATGAATAACTGGGAGTTAGAGATTCTTGGGTGCCTTTCCATGTTCAAACAAGAATTCTACCTTTTTACCTACAATTAAATCATTATCAAAGGCTTGTCAAATATTGCCAATCTGTTCATCTGTTGATATTTAAAGCCTACACGCCAGTCATTTTCTAAATTCTAACTAAGTATATATTATGCCCATATTTTATATTGCATATAAATCTCCAATCACACATTCTGATGGTTCCTATAAAGTAGGCATTCTTACTTCTCCACCACAAGCTTTGCCTTTTCCACATAGTACCTTGTAATTCTGCTGCAGGCTTTAAGTTCCAATAATCAAACCAAGGATTGAATGACACTTTAATTGTGACATGAACCAGAAAGTCTACATGCCACAGGAATTGAGGTCACATAGCACAGGCAGGAGTTCAAAAGGTATTGCTGTGCAGGTGTCTGCAAAGTGAATGGATCCTACAGCTAATGACAGCTCACTTACAGATTAATGAAACCCAATTCCCCTGTGCCTCTACCAATATTTTTTTTAAATTCACAATTACCTCCATAGAAGTCTAAGCTTACACCTGCCAAAAGTTAATCACACCTGCCAAATGGAAACATATTAATTTTGTCAAATGGGACACTACTTGAACCCTTTTTACTGGACATTGCACATAACTTGTTTAAAAAAACAGAGCTAACCAGCTGAAAACATGGTTACACATTTGCATTCTGAGAGACAGTTGAATAAAGAGACAATGGGAATGCTCATTTCAATTAACAAGATTGGTCTGGGCAATAGTGATGATCCACATCTTGTCTGTGTATGAGCCAGAACTCCGCCCCCCATCGAGTGTGTATCTAGAAAAATTTGAAGTCCAGCAAACCCACCCCCCGTCCTCCACCCGCCCCCACAAGAAGCTGCTGTTTCAAACAAAAAGAGGGACCTGCTGACTAGACAGGGGGCTTTTTTGAATTGTGCCACACAGAAAGGAAACAGAATGCAAGTTGAGAACCAAGGAGGAAGGTTTCCCACTCTCTGTCCCTCTCTCTCCAGCAAAGTCCCAGGAAAGCCACTGTGGCAACATAAGCCTCAAGACTACAGACCTTTACAGGCGACCACCGAGAAGACAACTGAAGCCTCTCTTTGGCCTTCTGGTACCAGAGAAGCAAGTTTAAAATTGTGCACTGGGCCCCAGCGAGAACTCCAAGACCTCAACTTCAACCAAGGACTTCACATAAAAAAAAGACAGTAACTGAATTCCATTTGTTGCCAGCCCTACTTCAAGCTCCTCCCCCAATTCTTTCTCCGCCCCCCCCCCCCCCACCGTCTGTATCTATTTGTATATCTCGTATGCATACTAGAGTGGTTGTGTCGCGTATTTTAGTAATTTTAACCAAGTTAGATAAGGCTAATAAACTTACATTTTTCTTGTTTAAACCTAAGAAAACCTGTCTGATTGGTTCATTTGCAATTACAATTAGAGAGCAGTGAGCAAAGACTCACTGAGGTGGTAAATTAAAAATACTGTGTTTTAAAAGATAAACCCTGTTACGGCCAAACTGGGAAAGGGGCAAGAGGGGAGCCTAAGACCCCTTCTTCACCCAGCCGTAACAGAAATTTGGGGGCAGCATCCGAATTGGATCCACAGACCAACAAGAAATTAGAAGTGGGAAATCAAATTGATCCCAATCATAAAGAAAAGACTTCAATACAGGTTTTCTTGTGGTTATGTGTGCTCGAATACTATCATGTCCAAGACCGAAGCCAGTACCTCCCCAAGCCAGGGTGAAGTAACTTGGGATAAGTTAATGGCACTATCTATGGAGGAGTTGAGGAATATGGCTGAGCAGTGAGGGATCACTTTCCGTGCCAAATCAAGGAAATCGGAACTCCCAAGACTAGTGGCCAACCATTTTTCCCTTGAATCTGAAGAATCAGAGGCAGCGTTAGAATTCGAGTCAGACAGGGTAATATTGGCAAATATACAATTGGAACAGAAGAAACTGGAATTAGAAGACAGGGAAAGAGAGAGAGAGAAAGGGAGAGAAAAGAGAGAGAGAGAGAAAGAAATTTCCAGAAGGAACAGAAGGAAAGAGAGCTGAGGCGGCTTGAATTAACTAGGGGGCGACACAGTAACCTCAGTGAAAACCTGGCCAACATGGAGAATACAAGTAATGCGGGGCAGTGTGCGGAGTTTTTAAAATTTCCCAATTGATTCCAAAATTGAATGAAGGAGATGTGGAAGCATTTTTTTAATATCTTTTGAGAAACTTGCAAGGCAGTTAAAATGGCCGGCTGAGACTTGGACTCTCCTGCTGCAAAGCAAGTTAACCAGAAAAGCCCATGAGGTTTATTCCCTGTTGCCAGATGAGAGTTCCTCAAATTATGAACATACAAAAAATGCTATCCTCGGAGCATATGAGGTTGTTCACGGGCGCCTACTGCCAGAAGTTCCGAACCCTCCGGAAACAGGCTTATCAAACTTATTTAGAGTTTGAGAGAAGTAAGCAGCTGGCTTTTGACCAGTGGTTGAGGGTTTTTAAAGTGCAGCCCACCTATGAAAACCTCAGAGAGGTGATTTTACTAGCGGAATTTAAAAACTCTCTCCCACTCTCCATAAAGACCCAGGTGGAGGAACAGGAAGTACATTGGGTGAGGCAAGCCACAGTTCTAGCTGATGAGTTTGCTCTAACATACAAGTTGGTTCCCCAAGAAGGACAAAGGGTGGGAAGGTGATAGAAGCCCAAGCAGTTCTGGGAGAGAAAGAAAATTTGGACACACAGGGGGCCCTCCTCCAGCCAAAAAGGATAGTGCTGTAAGTAGGAGTGAGACCCGGAGGCCTGTGTGCTTCCATTGTAATAAGGCAGGTCATCTAAGAGCTGACAGCTGGAAACTACGGGGAAAGCCTGTCGGGTTAATCAGGGCACACCCACTCACTGAAGGTGAAGGGACCCTGATGGAAAGTGCAGCAGAGCAGGCTGTGGATTTAACTGCAGCAGCAGTAAGCCCCAGAAAAAATACTGCTGTGGGTACAGGAAAATTTAATAGGATCCCTGATGGTTATCAAGATTTTTTATCTGAAGGGAGAGTAACCCCATACTCCTCGAGTGAGGCGAGCAAGCCCATAGTAATCCTGAGGGATACAAGGGCCACCAGATCCCTTTTGCTGGGAAAAGGAATGACCTTTCCCCCAAAGAGTGCAGTAAATACCAGAATGATAGTAAATGGTATTGGAGGGCAGTGTATGCCCATACCTTTACACCGGGTACACTTGGAGTGTGACCCAGTTTCTGGACCAGTGACTGTAGGGATTGTCCCTAGTTTGCCTGTGGACGGGGTTGACCGGCTCCTAGGTAATGATCTGGCGGGGGAAAAGGTGATAGCTTCCCCAGTAGTGAAAGTGAGCCCGAAGGAGGTCAGAGAGACAGGGCAGTGGCAGGAGACGGTCCCCTGCAGTTCCCCTGCATGTGTAGTGAATTGGGCCCTGATCAAACCAATCCCCCAGAGGAGACTGAATTGGCATTGCAGGCAGATGACCATGAGGTCTGTCTGTCTGAGACTTTCTTTGGAAAGTTAGAGGATCCAGGGAAGGAATTAGATGGATCTTCCCTAGTTGAGGCTCAGCGAGCCGACCCAGTATGGAAAGAGTTAGCACAGGCTGCCCAGTCTGAAATTGAAGCAGAGGGAATCCCTGATTGCTACTATCTAAAGAATGAGGTACTGATGAGGAAGTGGAGTTCTCATCTCAGGCCGGAGGACAAGGACTGGACAGTGATTCACCAGTTAGTGGTGCCGCAGAGAAGAGAAATAGTAAGAATGGCCCATGAGATTACAGTGGCTGTATATGTCGTTATATGAAAAACCAAAGCCCACATAAGGCAGAGGTTTGACTGGCCAAAACTCCACAAAGATATGGTGGAGTACTGTAGGAGTTGCCACATGTGCCAGGTTGAGGGGAAGCCCCAACCTACAGTGAAATCTGCACCCCTAATTCCTGTATCAGCATTTGGAAAACCTCCAGCAGAGGGTTGGTGAATTGTAAGGGACCCCTGCTGAGAACAAAAGGGGTCAAACAGGCACAGGTCTGGCAGAGAGTTAGAGAGAAAGGGGACAAAATGGACAAAGAGGACAGGTTAAAGGAGGTCCAGGAGGATTCCCAAATGAAAACCCCTACTGTCCAGTCAGCCAACCCCAAAATATTGGAAAAATTAGACCCCACATCATCCTATGTAAATGCAAACAACGGAAGCAACCCACCAGGGCTGCTAACAGCATTTGCAAAAAGCTACAGGGACAAAAAAAGTCATCAAGAGGGCAGAGAAACAGTGAGGGTGATGCCTTGCCTAGTCGAAGTGCCGCGGGGGCGTGCAATGGGATCTGGACAAATAGCTGCAAGCAGGAATGTCCCAGAGGACAATGGGAAGATTAGCAAAGAATCACCCCCTCACCCCCCACCCCAGTCAGGAGAAAAGGGAACCAACAATACCCTAAAGTGAACAGCACTTGCAGGAGCCATCAGAGCACTGAAAGTGAGGTCAGAGTGGACCCACCCACTGCCGACCCCCATGATCAGAGCTCCAACCCAGAGCTAACTAAATCTAATCATTCCCCTGCAGACCCCAACAGGAACAAAGGCACCCTAGAGAATCATGGAAATGTGCAAACCCCAAACTTCCCCAAAAATCACATGTTTATTGGGATGCACATTCCCAACGTATTGCAAGCTGATAATGAAGAAGCCTTAAACCCCTCGGGCAACACATAACTATCTCAGACCCACCCCAGGGAAAGGGGCAGTTTAAAGCAGCACTGCTACAAAGGGAAGATGGGCTGAAACAATTTCTAAGATTTCTGAATAAATGAGAGAAATGCATGTGTTCTTTCCTGTATTTTCTGTTCCTTCTAACTTATAAAAAATGCTTCCCTAATGTCACATTTCATTCAGCGAGGGGTGGAGGTGTGACGGAAATCACACCTGCCAAATGGAAACATATTAATTTTGTCACGTGGGACACTACTTGAACCCTTTTTACTGGACATTGCACATAACTTGTTTTTAAAAAAACAGAGCTAACCAGCTGAAAACATGATTGCACATTTGCATTCTGAGAGACAGTGGAATAGAGAGAGAATGAGAGTGGGAGACTGATTCAATTAACAAGATTGGTCTGGGCAATAGTGATGATCCACATCTTGTCTGTGTATGAGCCAGAACTCCGCCCCCCACCAAATGTGTCTGGAAAGCTTTGAAGTTCAGAAAACCCTTCCCCCACCCTCCCAAGAAGCTTCTGTTTCAAAAAAGAAGTCACATGACTTACCTGCTGGCCAGACTGGGGGCTTTTTTTGAATTGTGCCACACAGAAAGGAAACAGTATGCAAGTTGAGAACCAAGGAGGAAAGTCTCCCTCTCTCTGTCTCTCCAGCAAAGTCCCAGGAAAGCCATTGTGACAACATAAGCCTCAAGAACTACAGACCTTTACAGGCGACCACCGAGAAGACAATTGAAACCTCTCTTCGGCCTTCTGGTACCAGAGAAGCAAGTTTAAAATTGTGCACTGAGCCCCAGCAAGAACTCCAAGACCTCAACTTCAACCAAGGACTTTACATCAAAAACAGTAACTGAATTCCATTTATTGCCAATCCTACTTCAACCCCCCAATTCTTTCTCCCCCCTGTATCTATTTATATGTGTGTTTATCCCGTATGCATGCTAGCATGGTTACGTTGTGTATTTTAGCAATTTTAACTGAGTTAGAGTGATAAGGCTAATAAACTTACATTTTTCTTGTTTAAACCTAAGAAAACCTGTCTGATTGGTTCATTTGCAATTACAATTAGAGAGCAGTGAGCAAAGACCCACCAAGGTGGTAAGCTAAAAATACTGTGTTTTAAAAGATAAACCCTGTTAGGGCCAAACCAGGAAAGGGGCAAGAGGGGAGCCTGAGACCCCTTCCTCACCCGGCTGTAACACTGTGGACATTGCTACAACTAATGGCTTTTGAGTTGAAGTTCTCACAGACGCTTAGGAGACAGAATGAGTTCCAACAAAGGTGAAATGTAGGGTGAAAGTTGTGCACTGTCTTCTCTAAACATGCGATTTAAAAATTCAACATTTATTGATTTATATTATTTGAGAGAACTGCTGTCATCTAATTCTCTCTAGATGACCCTTCAGCACATCTCGGCATGTGTAAAGTGGAGATGAAGAACATGTTTTAAAAAAGTAATGAAATCTTTCATTGTTAATGAATTTAAATGCAGAAATTCAGAGGTTGCTGTCAGTGATTGTGTGCTTCTCCATAGGGTGTGTTCTTGAAGTCCCCCAGTCTGCAATCAAGTAGAAATCATTGAACTGATGGGATCGTCCCCATTATGCTATTAGTCTCCCTGTAAAAACCCTTGAAAAAGATACACCTTGTTGAATGAGGTGCAATTGAGCTTTTAACGGCATACTAACTTTATAATTACTGCTAAACAGCCTTACTAGTCCTGCAAAGCTAATTTTATATTTGTGTAATGTCAAATTTCTCCATTATGAATTTTTTTAAGTTTGTTTCTTATATTTCAGCTTCTGCCTTAATCTCGTATGTATGTCCCAATCATTTATTTCACTCTGTAAAATTTTAATTGAAAGTGAGAATTCAGTGCATTTTACTTCCTGGTTGGCTGTCTGTGAGAATAATTCAATGTGATTGGCTGCTTACCATGCTTGATGACATCACTGTCACTGGACACCTGGTGATATCCTGGACTTGGTGTCAGATTTAAACTGACGTTGGGAAAGAGAAAATCCACACCACAGAGATCGCTAGATCTTTGTTGGCAGCTTCCTGTGAGGTCAGCGGCGAGCGCCATCGCTTTGCCACTGACTGCGAAATCTGAGCCATTGTGTTCTTGGAACTCACCTGATGGTTCAGCTGGTAGGTGCACTGCTTGATGTGAAACTGTGCCAAGTAGAGCAGGAGGTGCTAAGGTTGACATCTACAGTATTATTCCCAGTCAATGAATAAATCAACAGAAGGAGAAATTACATTCAGGCCCTAATCTGTGCTGAGTTTGTTAACTGGTGATAGGGTGCTACAGTTAGCCTCAGAGCAGGGTTTCTGCTCTCAACCACGACCCAGTGACACCTGGTAAAAAGTGTGGGTGCATCAACATCAGGAATGAGGTTGGGAGCCATCTCCCCATCATAAGCAATCACTTGCCAACACTCTGCCAAAGCTCTGACATG
Organism: Heterodontus francisci; assembly: GCF_036365525.1. Taxonomy (NCBI): domain Eukaryota; kingdom Metazoa; phylum Chordata; class Chondrichthyes; order Heterodontiformes; family Heterodontidae; genus Heterodontus; species Heterodontus francisci. The sequence goes on from NC_090394.1 coordinate 67,330,148, forward strand.
AAGTTGGGTAATAGCTACAGGCAGCTTTAGAACTGTTCAGAAGGGAACAAAACAAAGGGAAAAGGATAGAAACACACAGATATCGGAATGTAGATTTTCAGATACAGCTTTTGCTTGAAGTAAGGTGATCAGGAGCAAGATCCTGGCTGATTTTTTCCCCTCCCCAGCTGAGAGACAGGGGTTCTATTGAAGTACCCCTGCCACCACCCCAACTGAGTTAAACCACCTCAACATAGAACATTTCACATTTATATGTAATAACATTTTTCCTTCTATTGATTTGCTCATTGACTAGAAATAATACTCCAGTTGACAAATTATTGTACATATTGTATCTGATAGCTTGGCTTTAATTTATTGCATATTACAGTAATGCTTGTCTATTATTACTGCCATTAGGAGGGCATTGTCTGGTCATTGAGCATTGCTTTAAATACATTAGGTGATCTTTATTGATAAATGTGCCCATATATGTGGTGTTTAAAGTTTCACTGCATGTATTTTGCTGCTTTTCTTTCTTGTCTTAAAATATCAGACTGATGATAGGTTGATAGGTAAATTGGCCATTGTAAATTGCCTCTAGTGTAGGTAGGTGGTAGGTGAATTGAGGGGATGTGGTAGGAATATGGGATTAATGTAGGATTAGTATAAATGGGTGGTTGATGGTCAGTACAGACTCGGTGGGCCAAAGGGCCTGTTTCAGTGCTGCATCTCTAAATAGATAAATAAAAAAAATAAAGATGTTAAGAAAAATCTGTGTCATGGGATAGGGACAAGGAGTCAGCAACTCTTGGGCCCTAATTTATACAATCAAACTTTTTAATTTGCAACAAATCCTGACAATTTCTACTTGGGTTCAAATCAAGTCCAAAATGATAGGATGAGGGCCTCCTTTATCTTCTTTAGTACTAGTCCAAAAACATTCCACAACAAAGAAATTTCTTGCTAAGATAGTGGAAATAAAACTCTGGAAATCAGTACGAAACAACCAAATGCTGTGATAGTGGAAATTGTAGATTATTTCTGGATGCTCAAATGACCTTTCTCTTCCATGTCTATCAAGCGACTTTGTAAAAGAATGTTTTAGACACCCAAAAATCTTTCCTTACTGATGGGGCTCCTTGACAATTCCTTTAAAAAAAAATGAAATGGGTGAAACAAGTTACATCTTTCCTGATTGCTGTAATGCTTAATTTTTATCACTGCCATGGGCTGAAATACTCTTATAGCAGTGAATATTCACTTTCCATTTCCTTGCACATCAGGTTTGGTCTCATAGATGACACACCAGTCCGCTACATGTTCATGTTACAATCCTATCAAACACGAGGGCATCTCCAGGTAGCAAAATAGCTTCCATCCTCTGAGGCTTGTTAAAGACACTAAGTGAATATATTGTCCCATCATTTCTCATGAAATTATTGACTCCTTGACAGGGGCCGATTTATCTGCTTTCAAATAGCTCATAGACAAATTCCACTTCTCCAAGTATGTCGAGTACAGCTTCCTCCCAATTAAACATTTACTCCAGGACCTGGTCACACCACAAAAGTTCAGACACAAACTGACCCCTGGGACGGCAGTTCCACTCCCCAACAAATCCCCCACAAATACGCCTCTATCCTTGGTTCCACGTTTGCCTCCAGTTCAAAAGACAACTTAGAAAACCTAAAAGGTGGCCTGAAACAAGTTAGGTCACCAGTGAACAGAGGAGGAATGCAGATGGGTTTAAAGGGAAATCTTCACAACCACCACCTGGAGCAGAAACTAAGAGGGTCAGCTTTGGATCATACATTGCATTACACAGATGCTTCACAACCTCTAACTCCCTGCAGCACGATTCTTGGAGGGACTATGTTCAAACAAGCGTAATGTTACACAAGTCCCAACCGTGCTCTGTATTCAGCTCCGATTCAGCTCCAGTTCCGATGAAGGGTCACTGGCCCGAAACGTTAACTCTGCTTCTCTTTCCACAGATGCTGCCAGACCTGCTGAGTGATTCCAGCATTTCTTGTTTTTGTTTCAGATTTCCAGTATCCGCAGTATTTTGCTTTTATTACTCTGTATTCAGCTGTTCTGCTCAAATAGTATGGAAAGCCACACAGTATAAAATTAGATTTACAATTACATAGAAGTTATAGCATAAAGAAAGGCCATACAGAACAACTGGTCTCTGCTGGTGTTTATTCTCCACACGCGCCTCCTCCCATCATACTTCACCTCACCCTAGCAGCGTGGCCTTCTATTCTTTTCTCCTCGATATACTTCTTTAGCTTCTCCTTAAATGCATATATGTTATCCATGTGGTAGCAAGTACCACATTCCAATAACATCTCTGGGTAAAGTGGTTTCTCCTGAATTCCTTATTGAATTGATTGAAAAGACCCAGATAGCGCAACAAAGTTATTCGATTCGCCAGGACACTAGCCCCAGCCTGGTTTAAGTGGAGTCTGTCCCAAAACAACAGCTCTTTTTTAACCCAATACTGGTGCCAGTGCCCCATGAATTAAAACCCCTACCTTCAACACCACTCTTTCAACCATGCATTTAAACCTCTAAACTGCAAGTAGCTCAGGTAGCAATCCAGAAATTATTACCTTTGAGGTTGTGCTTTTTAATTTGTACTCTAGCTCCCCAAACTCCGTCAGCAGAACCTCATTTCCTAGTTCTACTTATATCGTTGGTTCCGACATGGACCACAACAACTGGATCCTCCCACTCTTTCTCCGAGTTCTTCTCTAGCTGCAAACGAGATGTCCTTAACCCTGGCACCAGGCAGGCATTACAGCCTTTGGGACTCCTGGTCATGACTACAGATAACAGTATCCATCCCCCTGACTATACTATCCCCCATCACTACCACATTCTTTATCGCTTCCCCCAGTTGAATGGATTCCTGTACCCCAGTGCTGTGGTCAATTTGCCCATTCTCCCTGCAGTCTTCTCATCCACACCGGTAGCAAATATCTCGGACCTGTTGGACAATGGCAAAGGTTGAGGCTTATCCACCACTGCATCTGCAAGCCCTTTACTTGCCTGAATTGCAGTCACATCCTCCTGTCACTGATCACCAACTAAATCTAAACCACGACCTAACCCAATGGGTGTGGTGGCCTCCCTGGGTCAAATTGCTCCTCCCTGATGCACCACAATGTCTGCACCTCAACAACTCTGAGCCAAAGCTCCAGGCGTTGTAGAAACCTACTACATGTGGTTGCCTGAGATCATGCTGCCCTCCACAAACTCCCAAATGCTGAAGGTGCGGCACACCTGCTACACCGCCATCTCAATCTAACCTTGTTTTATGTAATTAATGGTAATGGAGAGATGGTGGTAATGTCACCAGGCTGGTAATCCAGAGGCCTGGACTAATGCCCTGGGGACATGGGTTCAAATTCCATCGCGGCAGCTGGTGGAATTTAAATTCAATTAATTAAAAATCTGGAATAAAAAGCAAGTCTAAGTAATGATGCCATGAAACTATCATCAATTGTAAAATCCCATCTGGTTCACTAATGTCCTTTAGGGAAAGAAATCTGCCGTCCTTACCTGGTCTGGCCTACATGTGACTCCAGACCCACAGCAATGTGGTTGACTCTTAACTGCCCTCCGAAATGGCCGAGTAAGCCAGTCAATTCAAGGGCAATTAGGGATGGGCATCAAATGCTGGCCTACCAGCAACACTGACACAAGAAACAAAATGTAAAAAAAAAATTTGTGTTCATTCTAAACTAATTAGTTTACCAGGACGATATAGATGGGCTGGTAAGATGGGAGGAGCAATGGTAAATAGAATTTAATCCTGAGAAGTGTGAGGTGATGCATTTTGGGAGGACTAACAAGGCAAGGGAATATACAACAGATGGCAGGACCCAAGGAAGTACCGAGGGTCAGAGGGACCTTGGTGTACTTATCCATAGATCACTGAAGGCAGCAGCAGAGCTAGATAAGGTGGTTAGTAAGGCATATGGTATACTTACCTTTATTAGCCTTTTCTTTGGCCTCATTAGCTCGAGAGACAATGGGTAAGCGCCTGGAGGTGGTCAGTGGTGTGTGGAGCAGCGCCTGGAGTGGCTATAAAGGCCAATTGTAGAGTGACAGACTCTTCCACAGGTGCTGCAGAAAAATTTGTTTCTCAGGGCTGTTACACAGTTGGCTCTTCCCTTGCGCTTCTGTCTTTTTTCCTGCCAACTGCTAAGTCTCTTCAACTCGCCACACTTTAGCCCCGCCTTTATGGCTGCCCGCCAGCTCTGGCGAACACTGGCAACTGACTCCCACGACTTGTGATCAATGTCACAGGCCTTCATGTCGCGTTTGCAGACGTCTTTAAAGCAGAGACATAGACAGCCAGTGGGTCTGATACCAGTGGCGAGCTCACTGCACAATGTGTCTTTGGGGATCCTGCCATCTTCCATGCGGCTCACATGGCCAAGCCATCTCAAGCGCCGCTGACTCAGTAGTGTGTATAAGCTGGGGATGTTGGCCGCCTCGAGGACTTCTGTGTTGGAGATACGGTCCTGCCACCTGATGCCAAGTATTCTCCGGAGGCAGCGAAGATGGAATGAATTGAGACGTCGCTCTTGGCTGACATACATTGTCCAGGCCTCGCTGTCATACAGCAAGGTACTGAGGACACAGGCTTGATACACACGGACTTTTGTGTTCCGTGTCAGCGCGCCATTTTCCCACACTCTCTTGGCCAGTCTGGACATAGCAGTGGAAGCCTTTCCCATGCGCTTGTTGATTTCTGCACCTAGAGACAGGTTACTGGTGATAGTTGAGCCTAGGTAGGTGAACTCTTGAACCACTTCCAGAGCGTGGTCGCCAATATTGATGGATGGAGCATTTCTGACGCCCTGCCCCATGATGTTCGTTTTCTTGAGGCTGATGGTTAGGCCAAATTCATTGCAGACAGCCGCAAACCTGTCGATGAGACTCTGCAGGCACTCTTCAGTGTGAGGTGTTAAAGCAGCATCGTCAGCAAAGAGGAGTGCCCTGATGAGGACTTTCCGTACTTTGGACTTCGCTATTAGACGGGCAAGGTTGAACAACCTGCCCCCTGATCTTTGTGGAGGAAGATTCCTTCTTCAGAAGACATGAACGCATGTGAGAGCAGCAGGGAGAAGAAAATCCCAAAAAGTGTGGGTGTGAGAACACAGCCCTGTTTCACACCACTCAGGATAGGAAAGGGGTCTGATGAGGTGCCGCCATGTTGAATTGTGCCTTTCATATTGTCATGGAATGAGGTGATGATACTTAGTAGCTTTGGTGGGCATCCAATCTTTTCTAGTAGTCTGAAGAGACCACGTCTGCTGACGAGGTCAAAGGCTTTGGTGAGATCAATGAAAGCAATGTAGAAAAGCATCTGTTGTTCACGGCATTTCTCCTGTATCTGACAAAGGGAGAACAGCATGTCAACGGTCGATCTCTCTGCACGAAAGCCACACTGTGCCTCAGGGTAGACACGCTCAGCCAGCTTCTGGAGCCTGTTTAGAGCGACTCGAGCAAAGACTTTCCCCACTATGCTGAGCAGGGAGATTCCACGGTAATTGTTGCAGTCACCGCGGTCACCTTTGTTTTTAATAGAGGGTGATGATATTGGCATCGCGCATGTCCTGGGGTACTGCTCCCTCGTCCCAGCACAGGCATAGCAGTTCATGTAGTGCTGAGAGTATAGCAGGCTTGGCACTCTTGATTATTTCAGGGGTAATGCTGTCCTTCCCAGGGACTTTTCCGCTGGCTAGAGAATCAATGGCATCACTGAGTTCCGATTTGTTGGCTGTATGTCCGGCTCATCCATGACTGGTAGAGGCTGGGCTGCATTGAGGGCAGTCTCAGTGACAACATTCTCCCTGGAGTACAGTTCTAGGTAGTGTTCAACCCAGCGGTCCATTTGTTTGCGTTGGTCAGTGATTATGTCCCCTGATTTAGATTTGAGGGGGGCAATCTTCTTGATGGTTGGTCCAAAAGCTCTCTTAATGCCATCAGACATTCCTTTGATGTTTCCGGTGGCTGAGGCCAACTGAATATGACTGCATAGGTGTTGCCAGTCGTCATTTGCGCAGCGCCTGACTGTTCTTTGTGCAGTGCTTCTGGCTGCTTTAAGTACTACGGATGTTAACTCGATGGGGGCTTTCTTGTAGTTCAACAGTGCAATGCGCTTAGCGGCTATGACAGGTTTCAGCTCTTCAATATGAGATTGAAACCAGTCTGCATTTCTCTTCGCACGTTTGCCGTAGGTGGTCAAAGCTGACTCATAGATGGCTTCTCTGATGTGGGCCCACTTGGTCTCAGCATCCCCTGTGGGAGTGTTTTGAAGGGCTGTTACAAGTGAATTTAGAACTTTTTGTAACAGCTGTGGATGAGAAATTCTGCTCGTGTTGATGCGCGGGTGGCCCTTCTGCTTGGAATGATGCAACTTCTTTGGTCTGAGTCTAACCTTGCTGCACACCAGGGAGTGGTCGGTGTCGCAGTCCGCACTGTGGAAGCTGCGTGTGATTTGAACACTGTTTAAGGAGGCTCGCCTTGTGACGATGAGGTCTAGCTGGTGCCAACTACGCGATCTCGGGTGCCTCCATGAAACCTGGTGACAGGGTTTAGTGTGAAAGAACGAGTTGGTGATGCAGAGGTTATGATAGGTACACAACTCAAGCAGTCTCTGCCCTTTCTCATTCATCCTTCCAACGCCATAATGCCCAAGGCAGGAGGGCCATGTGTCATGGTCGGCCCCAACCCTGGCATTAAAGTCCCCCAGCAGGAACAGGTGTTCAGTGTTGGGGATGCTGCTAATGATATTATGGAGTTCCTCGTAGAACTGGTCTTTAGCTTCAGGTGGGGAGCAGAGTAAGAGCAGGGAGGTTATGATGGAGCTGTATAAAACGCTAGTTAGGCCACAGCTAGAGTACTGTGTACAGTTCTGGTCACGACACTATAGGAAGGATGTGATTGCACTGGAGAGGGTGCAGAGGAGATTCACCAGGATGTTGCCTGGGCTGGAGCATTTCAGCTATGAAGAGTGACTGGATAGGCTAGGGTGTTTTCCTTAAGAGCAGAGAAGGCTGAGGGGGGAACCTGATTGAAGTATACAAAGTTATGAGGGGCATTGATGGGATAGATAGAAACTTTTTCCCTTAGTGGAGGGATCAATAACCAGGGGGCATAGATTTAAGGAAAGGGACAGGAGGTTTGGATGGGATTTGAGGAAAAAATTTTCCACCCAGAGGGTGGTTGCAATCTGGAACACTGCCTGAAGGAGTGGTAGAGGCAGGAAACCTCTCAACATTTAAAAGGTATTTAGATGTGCACTTGAAACGCCTTAGCATACATGGTTACAGGCCAAGTGCTGGAAAAATGGGATTAGGATAGGTGCTTGATGGCCAGCACAGATACAATGGGCTGAAGGGCCTGTTTCTGTACTGTATAACGCTTATGTCTCTATGACTCTAGTTTCACGAAAAGGAGCACCTCCTTTCCACTGAATTCCAATTCTCACTCAATTTGCAACTTCCTACTCTGTTTACAACACGCTCAGTGCCTTAGAATGTATGAGGATCGGAGCATTCCGGAATGGATCTCAATCGAGTTCCTACTGAGCATGGATCTATAGCAGAAAACTGTGCCAAATTCAACAATAACTGGGGCTCTTACTCCAGAGAACACATATTGGCTAGGGTGCAAAATAGAAATGAGTCACAATGGTGCAGTAAGGGCTGAGATACATGATAAACAGATTAGAAGAAGCTCTGCTTTGAGTCACCAAAAAATTCAGGAGAAATTTCCTTACCAAAGAGTGACAAGAATTGTGCAATACAATAGTTGAGGCGAATAGATCAGTGGTTCACAAACTGGGGTCCGTAAACTTTCTGGAGATCCATAAAATAATATGGAAGTAATAATGCTTGGTGGAAGCTGGGAGGCAGAATCAGGAGTAGGACCAACATCACATCAATGACAGACTCCGCAGTGAGAAGCAGGCACACCACATCCATCTCACTGATATCTATAAGCAAATATGTTTTCTTAAAAGCATTATTAAAACACTCTTTACATGCAGCACTTTCATATTATGATTATTATATAGTGTTATAATTTGTCTGAGGCTGTCGGTGATTACCAATCCATTCAAAAAGGGGTCCTTCAACCCAAGAAGTTTAAGAACCAATGGCATAGATGCATTTAAGGTAATGCTAAATAAGCACACAAGAGAGCAAGGAATAGAGGGATATGCTGATAGGGTTAGAACAAGGGGACAGGGGCAGGCTTGAGTGGAGCGTAGAACTAGACAAGATGGGCCAAATGGCTTTGTTTCTGTGCTGTAAACTCGATGCAATTCTACACAGTACGTAATCTGGTTGCACTTAGTGCTGATGCTGGGTGCAGACATTGGAAGAATTCAATCAACACAAACATCTCAGCCTTGAGAGCACAAATCTGAACACATACATAGCACAGGAAGGACTGCATGCATCACTTTGCAATTATGTTACAACTTTTTAGCGTCATAAAAGCATAACTTGTAACAATTGAAAATAAAAGTCAAATAGATGCAGAAAATCTCACTTGACCATCTTTAAATTTTTTTTAATCAAAATTACAGGCCTAGGAACCAAATTTTCAGATAAACAGCAAAAAACGTACAACATGCACTGCCATATGCAAATTTAAACAAGAATGACAACGATAATTATACCAAGTATTGAAGCTCAATTCATTCTAAACAGCTCGTTTGTCAATAAGAGTTTCTGAGAGATAAAATCAAATTGCAAAATTTCAACTAAAATCTTGCTTGAGCAAACTCCTTTTTTGTCAAAGATGGCCAAAATATCTTTTATTAAAAGAAACGTAAAAAAATTTGCTTGCATCAGCAACGACCAGGTCAAAAGAGATAAGCCACGAAAGAATCTTTTTGTATAGCTGCCCTTTCTGCTCTGCTCATTTACTGCTTGTGAAGAATAATCTCTGTAGAGTGAGCATGAGGGACATCCTTCGCCTAAAATACACAACGATGTAACTTCATCTCTTAGAAAAGGTTTGGTGTATAAAAACACAAAAAGAACCAGTCTGCGTAAAGGTCACAATCCACCGTACAATGACCCAGACTGGTTATTCCCACTATAAATGCAACTGTCTTTCTCAGCTTTCTATTCTCCACTTTTCTGTTCCTGAAGAATTTCTTTTCCACTTGGGAAAGATTGTCCCAGTTCCTGCTCACCTTTGCTCTTGGGTTCCTTTGCTTCCGATGGCTCTTTTGATCCTTGACAACCGTCACTCTCAGAGGGAAGAGAGGAGGTGTTTTTTTTGCATTTTTCCTCGATGTCGTTTTTTGCCACTTCTTGTAGGTTGTACTTGCGAAAAAGTATATAGTCCTGAACGACGCTCACACAGCAGACGCCTTTGATTATTTCCACAATGATGGTATATTCGGGGTTGTTAAGGTCCACTTTGTTTTCAGCATTCAAATTTATTACCACCCCTGAAATGTTAACAAGCTGAGTCAGTATTCCTTCCAAATACACAAAGAAAACTAGCAAACAAGAGTTTTTCCCAACACATACTGGAGAGTCAAAGAATATGAACATAAATGCATGAAAATTACTACAGTTTCACCCAGCAGCACATGCACCCTCAGTTGCCAGCGATCGCCAGAGCTGGCGGGCAGCCATAAAGGCGGGGCTAAAGAGTGGCGCGTCGAAGAGACTTAGCAGTTGGCAGGAAAAAAGACAGAAGTGCAAGGGGAAAGCCAACTGTGTAACAGCCCCGACAGCCAATTTTATCTGCAGCACCTGTGGAAGAGTCTGTCACTCTAGAATTGGCCTTTATAGCCACTCCAGGTGCTGCTTCACACACCACTGACCACCTCCAGGCGCATACCCATTGTTTCTCGAGACAAGGGGGCCAAAGAAAGAAGATATGCACCCTCACACAGTAAACCACTCTGCTTATTTACAGCAAGTTTAAATGCCAATATTTATTGAATTCTCACCAACTGATATTTTACTTCATTTCAAAATTTTTATTGCTTTGCAATGGCATAAATAGAACAATTGCTATGACAACAGCTTTCCAAGTTAAAACAGGACACGGTTTGATTAAAAGATTGCATCAATATATTAAATTCCAGGCAAGACTGGCAAAGTGTTCCAACACTCCTGTTCTCCATCTCTCCAAATGTGTTCAGTACTATTAAAAGTGAAAATATTCAGGGTGATGTTAATTATTGGCACACATTACATCTTCAGCCCTAGCAAATTGAAATGGATGGAGTTCCTGATAGAAGCGACACAAAAATCCTACCCAAGGCGGGGGGGGTGGCGGGGAATAGGAAAACAAAACAAAAGAAAGCAGAGTAGGCCCCTAATATGTACTGACAGATGGTTGGGAAGGGGCAAGCACTGGCAGGGCCTGCAAGCAGGCTGCATGGCCACTTTATTGACTATAATGTCAGGCCAGGCAGACAATGAAAACAGTGAAACATTTACAGATAAAGAAACTACGGCGAATTTATCCTGAAAAAATGCTATTTGAGAAGGATGTTAAAAAAAATAAGTCTTCTCACATTGTAACAAAGCCCACATCTTCTTTACAACATGGTTCCACTACTAACTTCCATCCACATATAAACCAACTAACACCTTATGGAAAACGTGATATCTACCTGCCAGAGCCTTGATGACATCATCTCTGCTCATGTGACTATTATTTCTGGCTTTATAAACGATCTGGAAAGTAGCCTTTTTAGGAACTTTGAACCAGGGTTCCAGGAAAGTCTCAAAATACTTTGGGATCTCCTCCATGAAAGCCTTGCACGATCCTGACACCGGCAACATCCGCAGAATGGCTCGGGTCTTCTTCTTCTTGGTTGCATACAGATCCTTTAAAATGTAGTGTACTAATTTTTCCGGTTCTGTTTTTAGAACCAAAAAATCCATTTAGATTCCCAAGTGCAATGACTCCGACTTTCACGTCACAAATGCTAGCAAGAGTTTCATTCAAGTCTACACATGTACATTTCAATTAAATCATATACAGATCAGGTGGACACCTCATATACATGCATTATGTAAGCTGTCGAAGAGACTTAGCAGTTGGCAGGAAAAAAGACAGAAGCGCAAGGGGAGAGCCAACTGTGTAACATCCCCGACAAACAAATTTTTCTGCAGCACCTGTGGAAGAGTCTGTCACTCTAGAATTGGCCTTTATAGCCACTCCAGGCGCTGCTCCACACATCACTGACCACCTCCAGACGCTTACCCATTGTCTCTCGAGATAAGGAGGCCAAAGAAGAAATGTAAGCTGCTCATTCAAAATACCACAATAAGTAGACTCAGTTACTTAGATGCAGCCAATGACTAATTTCTTAAATCAAAGATGACCTCTTGATTGAAGAAGCGCAGAAGGTTCAGAGAAACACACACACACATCATAGTCTGAATGCAAATGGGCAATAAAATTAATGGAATATTTGAGGTCAAAATGAGAGCAGGATACTGACTGATGCGGAGCAAGAGTACTTGGACACAGAGTAATGGCCCCTCAAACAATTCATACACGTTTAAAAGGACGGTCCCTGCATATGTATAGATATCTGTTCTGTTTCTTATGTTAATCAGCCATTTTATCTACAAAAAAATTAAAAGAACTGCTGATGTAACTTCCCTCATCTAGAGATTTGGACAGAGAACATCCTGCAAGCCTTTGATAGTCTTCTTTGATGGAAGCATTATCAAGCCATATTTTTCACTGCCAAAACCCCCACTACTGCAATATTATCCTGAAGAGCAAAGATAACCCCTAGCTTTTCTGTTATCAGCTCTTTCCTTAAAACCATCACCTGACCTTCCCCACCAACAAAAAAGCGTGAGGAGTTGAGGTACTTCATTGTCACCAAGACTGAGACCATCCATTCACCTGCCTCTGCTGATTTCCCTCCCCCATCCCCACCCCCACCCCTTCCCCTTGCTCAGTATGCCACACCTCTCCCTAGGCTTCCCCTTACCATAGCCCTGAAACTATGTCCCCCTCTAGTTTCTCTCCTATCTTCCCCCCATGCTCTTTCCAAGCTCATCTCATCCACAAGACCTACTTCTGCTCACTTGTCCCCATGCTGGTATTTCCTCCTTCAACCCTTCTGTCACAACTTACTGCCACATTTCCAATCTCCTTTCCTTCTTCCAAATCTTCGAAAATGCTATCACCTCCCAAATCCGTGTCCAACTTTCCAGCAACTCCCTGTTGAATCCCTCCAATCAGATTACTGCCTGACCATGGCACTGAAATGGTCCTAACTTCAAAGTGAATCAGCGATTTACTTGTACTTTTGATTTACTATACTGTATCTGCTGCTTACAATGTGGTCTCCTTTACAATGGAGAGACCAAACACAGACTGGGTGACTAATTTGCGGAACAGCTCCATTCAGTGTACAAGCATGTCCCTGAGCTTCCCGTCAGATCTCATTTCAATTCTCTACCTTGCTCCCACTCTGGCCTTTCTGGCCTTGGCCTGCTACAGTGTTCCAATGAAGCTCAATGTAAGCTCAGGAAACAGCACTTCACCTTTTGACTGGGCATTTTACAGCCTTCCAGACTCAACACTGAGTTCGACAATTTTAGATCATAACCTGTGCCCCCATTTTGTTTTGCGTTTCTTTTTGCTGGTTTGTTTTCTCGTTTCTTTCTTAATCCCTTTACTTTGCTCTTGGACGGCTGCTATCCTGCCATTCACACCTCATCCAGTCACATCTTTTGTTTCGTTGCTTGTTCCATTACCACTCCCTTTGGCTTTGTCTCATGAAACCTTTTGTCATTTAATCTTTCCTGCCCTCAACCCTATCATAGACCTTCTCTTTTGTTCTTCCCATCCCCCACCCCTTTCAATTGCTTAAAACCTATTACATTTTTAACATTTCTTAGTTCTGATGAAAAGTCACATACCTGAAACGTTAACTCTGTTTCTCTCTCCACAGATGCTTCAGACCTACTAAGTGTTTCCAGCCTTTTCTGCTTTTATTACAAATTACATCGTCTGTGATTACGAGCATGGTGCATTATCCCTCCTTGTCCTCTTTTCAGCCTTTGGTATTGTGGACAACAACATTCTCTTTCAACACTTTCCTCCACTGTCCAACACAGTGGGACTGCCCTCATTTGGTTCCACTCTGACTTATTCAATCACAGATATAGCAGGTCCAGCTATGCCTTCTCTTCCCAAGGATCCCCAATTAATCCTAGGTAACATTATCAGCAGACACGGGGCCAGCATCCACATGTCCTCTGATGACACCCAGCTCTACATCTCTATCAGCTCTTTCAACCCAACTGTCTCTGTCAATGCTGCTTGTCCGACATCCATTCTTGAATGAGGCACAATTTCCTCCAGTTAAACATGGGGAGAATGAAACCATAATTTTCCGTCTCCACCACCAACTGCATACCCTTTCTGCTGGTTTCATCCCCTGCCCAGCCGTATTCACAACTACAATCTACTGGATCACGAGCTGAGCATCCGAGCCCAATTCTTCCACCTTTGTAACAGCACCTGCTTCTGTGAAAAAGCAATGCTTGGGAAAGTGGGAATTTATAACAATTATAAGGCAACTTAAACCACTGAGATGGCACCTTTGAATAAGCCTCAATTTTGCATCATTGTATCACAATACTTCAGATCATCAAAAAGCCTATTATGCAAGGGGTTTCTTGCAGCAGCTGCCCTATATGCAGCTCAGGAATTCTAAAGCCAACACTAAAGCAACACAATAATGCCATCTCCACTTGGTACTTCACAACGGTGACATGGTTTTATAATTGGTTGCAACATACTCATACTACTCCCACAAATGGAATGGAATTAAACCCAGAACAGAAAAACACATCACCGATGTTAAGTGTTCTGATGAAGACAACATTGTTGGCTCCACTGTCCAAAGCCTGGAATCGTCGCAGTTGATTCTGGGTTGACGTGCGGATCTGTTTTACTTCCTTCTTCAAAGCAGTTTCAGCATCATCATCGTCTTCCTCATCCTCACTATTAGATTCCTCTACAAACTGAGAAAAGCACAGCAGAAATACACCTGAAAAATCTGAACACTTCCAAAATGATAAAGTGAAAGGATTAACATTTATCCACAAATCTTTTCCACCTCAAAATTCAGTATTCATCACAGGAAGAAGTACAGCAGAAAAAGTTGAAAGTGTTTGTGCAGCACAAACCGCTCATTATGTTTACCGCAGTCAGAGGCACTACTTTAATATTCATGTCTTAAATTTGATAAGCATTTCACTGTTGCCATTAACTTTCCATCCACTACACTGACAGAGGTTGCTAACTGACATCCACAAACACTGCACTCACTGGAACAGGAATTTATGCATCTGGAAGCAGTCAAAATTCATTGCATCAGAAATGAAAGTATCCTCATGCCACATCAATTGGTCTAGAATAAAAGGATATTTCAATTTAAATCAATGTTCTTTAAAGGGTTTTTCCCTAGCAAGCCTGGAATATAGTTCATACATGGCAAAAAAGTGATTGTTATAAATGGGTTGCACCATATTATCTTAAAAAAAAGTTCAAAACGAGAAAAAAAAACACAAGTTTGAAGATCTCTTGCAATCACTTTCTTTTGTAAAAAAAAAGTAATCTGCTAACTCCCTTTTATTTTCATCTTATGATCATTAAAATAACTGTGTGTTTGCTTCAGTAGTGCTCAGCAATAAAGTGCTGGAGGAGGCAACTGTTCATGTTCAGATGTTACAGAACACAAATATATAAAGAAGCTTAAATAATCCACAAAGTTATTGAGGCACCTTAGGTTAATTACTGTGACCACTCAATGTAAACATACCTGTTTTTATGTTCAGTCTCAAATTGGGACGTTTTACTACAGTAAAGGTGCTATATAAATGCAAGCTGTTGTTATTGTTGGGAAGGATTAAGAGATCACTGTTGTAACAGTTAACAACACTGTCAACTGTTACAACAGCAAGTATGCAAAATGAAAACTGCATGACAATATGTTATCAGTACATGCTCCGAATTTTAAACTTTGCTTCAGTTAAAACCCTCAAATATTTATGTAGTCCTGACAACTTATCTTCTATCCGCCTCATCCCATAAATTGTGAGGTTGTAAAAATCCAAATTCGCCCAAAGCACAACTTTGATCAAACAGCATAATTATTAAGCAACACCAACTGCTCACATACAGTTTCTAGTCACATGGGGCAGAATTTTTGATTCCCGTCGGAGACAAGGCTGCAGACGGGAGAGCCAGAAAATTAGCAATCGGCAGCAGTATGCTAGTTTGTGGCATGTTCCGCCTCCGGCCCATTTTGGTAGATGCAGGTTCAGGGGTGATGGCTGTTAAACTCCAGAAAGCTGGTTATGGAAGGATAATGCTGGAGCCTATATTTACTCAGTTCCACATTTATTGTGCAGAGTAAAAGGACTCCAAACATGCATGAGTCTGCTTACGTGCTCAACTAAGACCCCAATTAACACCCCTTCGCCTGCATATAAATAAACAAACCATTGATACAAAATTAACAGATTAACAACGGCTACCCACTTTCATGCAGCAGGTAGCCTATTAAAGGGCCAATTTAGGTCAATGGTCTGTGGCAGACTGGAATTTTCCAGTCAGCAGGTGGGCCGCCCATAGCAGCCGAAGACCAGACAATGCATGGAGGTGGTCTCTGGGCAGCAGACCAGGGGGCAACTGCGTTTTAAACCTACAACCCCTCCCCTACCACCCCCCCCCCCCACACAGCCTACATACTACAGGCTGCCCTGCGGAGGAGTACTCCCCCCTCCCCCCACCATAGCAGTCTGTCAGCTATAGCCAGTTTTAACTCAACCTGTTCCAAAAGTCTTCAAAAGGCGCCTCTCCTTTCATACATTGGCAGCTCCCACCTTTGTTGACAGGGCTGCCAGTTTGTGAGCGTTGGAGGAACTCCTATCGGCCCTCCAGCCTCGGGAGCCCGCCATCCTTAACTGGACAGTGGGCTTGCTCCCTGGTCACTAATTGGCCAGCTCATTAAAATAAAATCCCACCAGGGTCAGGACCCAGAAATGCACCCAACGTCAGGGTCACTAAAATCCAGCCCATGGTCCTTAACATTTTCAGGTGCTAGAGAGTTGGTGGTTTGGAAACTGCAGCTAATGTGGAAGTGATTTTGGAAATAAGTGATTTATTTCTTTAAATCCTCTAGGATTGCCCCCAAATCAGAATGAGATTCGAGTTGCTTGCATGGCACCAATTTCCCAGCTCACCACCCCTTCCCCCAATGGGATCTGACTGCACTGTACCTTCTCTGGGCCATACAGTCGGTCAGCATATTCGTTCAGCAAGCTGTACGCCTCCGCCGTGCATTTCTTCTCATTCATGTTGCAGGTGATGAGCAGCCCTTGCATCCCCACCTCCAGCTCCCGGCTCCCCCGGTGCTTCTTGGCCGCATGGCTCACATAGGAGCTCTTGTTTCTCCTCTTCGCTCTTGGGTCTGTTGTCATTGCTGTTCAAACGAAAGAGAATGGCAGAAATCAACAAGAAATGCACAACGAGGATAGCAACTTGAAGCGTGTACAAAGCAGTTTTACATAAATTATATATGTTTTAAACTGCATCATTTATAATATATTGCACATAATAAATGACCTCATATACACCTACCAACTCGAGCTCAAACCACTTACTATACAGGACTCCTCCTTTTAGCATCATTAAGCTGCGACACAATAATGTACAGCCTTCCACTGGGTCCTAGCGCTGGAGGAAATGAAGTCTGTGTTTTGCAAAATTACAATTTTGCGGATTGCGTACATTGGCTTTTTCTAGTGAGCTGTCCAGAATTTTCCAAACTGAAAGCAAGACACCAAAAGACTGCATTCAAAAGCCCACTTTTTTCCACTTGTCTTATGAAGTGCATGTATTAGTTCTAAATTTGTTTGCCACACCTCCACGACAAAACTGGATGATGGCAAGACAAAGAGAAAATGATATGACAAAATAACAGTCCACATGCGAGGAGAGGGCTTGATAGCATGTCTAAGTGATTGGAAATGGATCCATTTGAGCAAAAACGAATGTAAATCTGCTTGCACGCACAGTACTTTTTAAAAAGCAGCAATAAAATACAGATATTATCCAGTTTTCAGTTATCAAAATTATCAGGTAGTACCCCTTATACAATGGACATTCACCTCAGCTAGCAGTGTTGTTACAACAACAACTGTTACTTTTATAGCACCTTTAACGTAATAAAACATCCCAAGGTGCTTCATAGGAGTACTATAAAAGCAAATTCAACACTGAGCCACATGAGGAGATACTAAAGCTGCTGACCGAAAGCTTGGTCAAGTGAGGAACATCTTAAAGAAGAAAAGAGAGATAGAGAAGTGGAGAAGGTTGGAGAGGGAATTGCAGAGCATAGGATTTTGGTAGCTGAAGGCATGGTTACCAATGGTGGAGTGATTAAAATCAAGGGATGCTCATGAGGTCAGAATTAGAGGCGCACAGATATCTCGGAGGATTGTGTGGCTGGAGGAAATTACAAAAACAGGGAGGGGACAGTCCACGGAGGGATTTGAAAACAAGGATGAGAATTTTAAAACTGACACATTGCTTAGGTAAATGCAGGATGCAACTTGCTGTCATGCCTGTTGATTAGCATTCACATTTATTCCAACTGTCAATAGATATCAGGAAAATTTCTCAAAAGAATGTGTGTTTTTACATATTGACTTTTTGTTTGATACGACTGTGCAATATTACTTGCCTCCAGGTACTTATTGCAACAAACTGAAGTCTGAGGAGACACTACCAATTGTACCGCCTCTTCGTGCCAAGATTGCCAGCCCTTGTGTCTTTACATGGACTGACCCGATACACTCGACCCGGATATTTTCTGCCATCTTCATTGAATTACTGACTTCATGTATTGTGACAATTCATAGACCTCGGCATACTGGAAGTCCAGCTGGTCCAGTAATGTCTACAATGTAAAAAAATTGTGATAGCCATTCAGAGCTCCCATAGCTGCACTGTAAGGTTATCATTCCAATGCACTTGATTGGAGAACCATTGTAGACCATCAACCTAGCTCTGATGGGTTAGACCATAGATTCCCATTACGAATGTGCAGAATATTTGCACTTTCTCCAATATCGATTTTAATTCTGAGCTTGTGCTTGCCACTCTTGTTCAGATATATAATAGCATAATAGCATTGACATGCTGATACATATTGACTATGTGAAATATTTGCTCACTGTTCGCATGAGTGCACTTTTCATCAGTGTCCTCCTCTGTCTCTCCAATGACCTGATGTACCTGCTTGGGCTTTTGTTGTGTGTTGACATTCCTCTTGTTGCGTTTGCCATCCTTTCTTGCAGATGTTCTCTCTGCCTGTGATCTGCTATCATTCTTGTGTGCACTATGTGAGCTCGGCCTTCTGCACTGCCTTGCCCAATGCCCTCGCATGTCACAAGCTTTGCACAGGTCCTGGTACACTGGACAACTGTAAATTGGTTGAGTCAGGTCACATCTCCACAAAGCTGAGCAGATTTCTGGGCCTTGGTTACCATACCAACTGTCATAGCTGCCCCCAACGCTTGTAACTGACGGCACCCAGTAATGATGGCTTCAAATTTCCTTCCATCATTGAGTAGAGCATTGATGGTGTGCCCTTTCTTCTTTACTAGCAGGTCTTTTTGAAAGGTCTCGGGTGGGGTAGACATGACTACTAGCTCTATAAACCTTTCTGACAATTCAATATCTGCAAAGTCACGATATTGAGCTTTGTCTCAGCACCTTGCAACAAGTTGGTCAATGAACTGATCTTGCCTTTGCCAGTAGGACATAAGCTCAAGACAATGTACTGGGAAATTTAGTTTTACCTTCAGTTGCTGCTCCAGGAAAGTACAGATCTTGCTGGGGTACATCACATCCTCATCTAACAATCCTGAGGTATTGAGCCATTGCAATTCCTCATTGCCCAGTGCAATCTTAATTTTGGTAGCTTGTTTCTCCGGTTCACTCATATCTTAGTCTAGAAAAAACAACTCCATTTGCTGTCAGAATAGTTTAAATGCAGACTATGTCTGACACCTTCCAGTCCATAACTGGATGTTTGAAAGCCATTGTCTTAATTATCCTGATTTTTTATAAATAAAGGACTTTTGCAGATTGTATTTTTCATAGACACACTCTTTTTGTTTTCCTTTTAAGACAGATTCCGTACCTGCCCCTTTTAAGAGTGATAGATTATAGCTTTCGTTGTTTGCACTGACAGACTCTTCGTTGATACAGCTGTTCAGTTTTTTTTAGAACAGTGAGCTGCCATTTCTTTTATAAGGGCTGGGATTTGCAGTACTTGTAGTTGCCACAACCAGTTTTCTACTTCCTGCTGGATCTCCCATGGCGCTGTTGAGTTCCTCACATTATTTTGGACTTAGACTGTGCCCATGAAGCAAAAAAAGAGGAAAGCTAAAACAGTAGCAGCTCCAGCTACTGCTTTTAAGATTGTTGAACCCACTGCCAGATAGGTGAAAGCTCTGATCTCCTGGAAAATTGCCTGCCGTACTCACAGAGTTCCAACCTCCCGGGGTCCTTTCTGTGTCCTGGCTCACTGCAGTGTTGTGGGGTCTCTTGCTAGCTGCTCTCCTGCTGGATCTTTGGCCACTCGGGTACGCAGCTTGCTGTTCCTTGTTCTCTCACTTGATGTATTCTTCAGGAAAGATCAAGAGTTGCCACGATGTGATGTTTGGTGGTCTTCAGAAAAAATAAATATCCTGATGCTGCCACCATGTAATATTATTTGTCCCTTGGTGTGTGATCTGTTGTTAAGACTCAAAGGACTAAGACTCACAGGACTACAAGTAATATCCAAAATAAACGGGAGTTTTATTATATCTGAACTGGAACATATATATATGAATAGTTACTGCATGAGCTAGATTTCAACACCTCTCACTAAAGGCCTGCTTGGGTCTGCAAAAAAAAACCCGACACGAGCCTGACAGAACCACATCCGACTCGAGCCCGACCCGATCCAACCCATCAGTTAACTTACCTTCCGTTTTTCACTTTGTTGCTGATCTGCACAAGCTTAAAATAACTGTAACAAAACCACCTTTCTAGTCCAAAAATTAAATTAACAACGGAGCCACTTACCTGTGATAGACAGTGTCCAGCCCTACCTGACCCGATCCCGAATGCCGGACCCAGAAGTGCAACCCGACCCGACCCAATCCCGACTCATGTCGTCGGGTCCCGTCGGGTCCGGTTTGGGTAGCCGGCCTTTACCTCTCACTCCGCTGGGCTCCAACCATAACTTACTGGTCATGTGCGACCCAACATAATTTCCTCTGATGATCTTCAATTAAAGTTCTTAAGGAAGTCCCTTCTTAAGATCATCCGACAACAGACTGCAGCAAAAATCTGAATTCAAGCCTATTATGCTAACCCCGAAAGAACTACAGACAGAGGGAACAATAGATCAGAAGCATCAGGACCTTGTCTCTTGATGTGCAGGTTGACTGCTGAGTCTGGTGGCAGTAGAAGCTGATTGCTAGATTGTATGAGAAGCTGTACACGTTAAGTCAACTCACAAGCACTATGGGCTTTTAAAGTGAAACTCACAAGTCTTTGTACTGAATGGTCAGCTGACATCTACAAGGTGACATTTATCTTGAAAAATAGGACAAATACCATGGCCAAAATACTGATGGATGGCATCATTAGCTGTAAAAGTCATTAAGGCTTTCAAAGCTTTTTTATCTTCAGCAAAGTAACCACCAAAACATCACATTTACCCGCGACCCCCACCCCCCCCCCCCAACCAATGCTCCTACTTCCATCATTCAGGTTTGTTCTTTACAAACATGGGTATCCATTACGTCAAAATACAGACTAATCGGAACATAACCCTCTAGTATTCTGATCAAGACTTTCCTGCACTTCGCAGGTTGCCTGTGTTTTTATTTTTTCCAGTTACACACAGAAGAAAAATAATGCCGAAGTCGTCATTAATGGAGCAATAACGGCATCAAAATGGGGTCGGTAGACTTACCGCCCCATTAACGCTGGCACTCTGCCCATTGCCACTTTTACAGGGGCCCGTCGCCTTTCTTTCAGAACACAGATAATTAGTTGCTGCTAGTCATCATTTGTACTCTTACTGATGTTAATTAGCCTACTTTCAGGCTGCCTAATTAGTTCTAAAATCCTTAGCATAAATTATTACTTCTGAGAGCGCCAGAATTAAACTAAAGTTCTTTTGATTGTTTAACGGGTAAATACTCCACATCATTAGCCTTGATGATGGACTGTACTGATCCATACAAACCATGAACTGGTCCTAATTTCGATTCCCGGTCCTTTAGTTATTCTCAGCCAAAGCAGCACTAGTGGTACTGGAGCAACCCTCTTGGGCTTGGGAGGGAATAATCTGTCAGGACTCCTGCTCCTGGCTATAATAAAAACAGAAAGTGCTAGAAATAATCAGCAAGTCTAGCAGCTTCTATGGACAGAGCTAACAGTGTTTAAGCAAGGCAGGGAAAAGGGGAGAGGGGAGGAAAGAAAAATTGGGAAGATCTATGATCGGGTGAAAGGCAGGAGAGATGACAAAAGGGAAAAGGGCAGAAGAATAGAGTCGAGATAGGACGAAATCAGTTCTGTGGGACAAGACCAGGCTGACATGATGGGTCTACCAGGGCAGTCCTGTTTGTGGATCTTGAGAAGAAGGTAGAAACGGGCTGTTCGGAGTTAGGGGACTATGAGATTGGAGGCCATGGAGGGCAGATCTCCAGTGGAGATGAAATCAGTTACAGTCAGAAATGATGGCTTGGTGTTAGGTGGTGGGGTCATAGTCCAGTGGGAGGTAGGAGGTGGTGTCAAAAAGTTGGTGTTCAGCCTCTGCTAAGTAGAGGTCGGTTCACCAAGCAACAACAGTGTCACTATTGACAGCAGGTTTGATGACAATGTTAGGGTTGGACCTGAGCAAACAGAGTGCTGCAAGTTCAGAGGGAGATAGATTAAAGTGAATAAGGGGAGCAGAGAAACTAAGATGGCCAATGCCGTGCTGACAGTTCTCAATGAAAAGATCTAGAGAGAATAAGAGGCCAGAAGGAAGAATCCTGCCCAAAGAAGTGGGAGTGGAGGCCAAGACGATGAAAGAAGAGCTCAGCTATAATGGTCCGTTATCTATGATGTTCCCACAGTCAAACAGTCTGCCAATGTCCACTGTCATGGCATGCACATGAAGAAAGGTTACGTGTTGAGGTATCAGAAGGCTGTCGGGCATCTGTGTAACCTTACACCACCTTGAATCAGTGGCTTCAGGAAAGATGGGAATAAAAGCGAGATTTTTTTTAAAATAACTATTAATTATACAATGTTTCAGATTCATAAATTATTAAAAGTTAACTCACATCTTAAAATTGTGATCAAAAAGTTCAAACAATGCTGGGATTCACCAAAAGAAGCATTTGATTTAAAAGCTAAAAGTTCTCCTGTAGTTTTATAGAGACCAAACCAACATCATTTAGAGTATTGTGTTCAGCTTTGGGTGCCCTGCCTTACAGAAAATATACTGACTTTGGAGAAGGTTCAATGAAAATTCACTAAAATAGCTTGTGTGAAAGGTTTTGATAAGATACTGGGCAAACCTGGTCATTTCTTAAAGATGAGGTGGTCAAGGGAGAATCAGGATAAGCATTGAACAACTGTATATATAAGCAGGTATTTTTATACCTGGCCTCCAGGTGTGACTTCTCTATAAACAACTCCAATAGCCAGCAAAGCTCCTAAGGTTGGGTTAACTTCATTGCATCTTCCAGTAAGTGTTTGTTTTTAAACAAAGTCCCAAGTGTCCTTCCAGTGATTATTTAAGAAAACAACTCCTCACAGTCTTTTAAACACAAGTCCTCAAAAATTATTCATAACGGAAGCACCTTCATAACAAGACCAAAATGCCTTTCATGTTTTTTCAGTGTGACTCAGAGGGCTTTGACCAGGCTGAAGTTGGTATGCACAGAGAATCCCCTCCTCCAAAGCATCAATATGAGTCAACAATTGGAACTGGTGCCCTTTGTATTTTCCAAGTCAATAGCTTTTAGATCCCCATTTGAACCATAAGGCTGTACTTGGGGTCACCCACCACTATCTCCCACTGATTACCCTATGTTCATGATGGTGAGTACAGTACACTAGATCTCCTGGATGATAAAGCCAACACAATATCATCCACAAAAAGATGGCCTGAATTTTACCAGCCCATTGGAGATGAGCTGGGAGGTGGGAGTGGTGGTAAAATGGCAGCAAAAGGCATTGGGAAGGAAGTCCGATGTGTTGCCGCCATCAAGGGATCGTCCCAGTGGTGGGAACAGCCCCAGAGGTGGGTGGCCAATTACTTGGCCTATTGATGACCATTTTACCAGCCTGCCACCATTTTACTGGTGTAAGAATTTTCCCCGCCAATAAGGAGTCCACCAGCTCCATAGAGGCGTTCTCCCAACAGCTTCCCGTGGTGGGAGAGGGACCTTCTTTCCCAGAGACTCCATGGCCCAAGGAGGGCCCACCCTCCCCCCATCAGTAGCAATTGCTGCCCTCCCAGCCCTGATGCCACTGCTGGAGAGATCACCCCTCCGATAGCCAGGACCTGTCTGACTGGCCCTGGCCCATCAATATTTTTCCTACCGCCCCTTCGAGGGCTCCTCAATATGGAGGCAACCTCTCTTTCCCCTTGCAGCATCAGCAGCGGCTACCTCTATACGTGGTACTGCTGAAGCCACAGAGCTGGCAGCCGTCTAATTCGGCCAGCAGCTCAGAGAGGCATGTTGCCATCGTTCTGGCGGCAGGCTCTTAATTGGCCGCCACCAGTAAAATTGCCGCTGTGATCCCGCCATTCGCGATGACAGGACTCACTGCGTGCTAGTAAGATACCGGCCAGAGAGTCACATGACAAATTTCAAAATTTGCAGATGACACAAATCTTGGAAGTACAGTGAACTGTGAGGAGGATAGTGATAAGACATACGACCATACCATACGACCAGACGAATTAGGAGAAGTAGGCCATTTGGCCCGTTGAGCCTGCTCCGCCATTCAATAAGATCGTGGCTGATCTGTTTCTGTCTCGAATTCCACACTCCCATCTACCCCTGATAATCTTTGATTTCCTTGCCTAACAAGAATCTATCTACCTCCGCCATAAAAATATTCAATGACCCTGCCTCCACCACCTTCTGACGCAGAGAATTCCAAAGTCACACAACCCTCTAAGAGAAAAAATTCAAAAGGACATAGACAGGCTGGTGGAATGGGTGGACATATGGCAGATGAAATTTAATGCAGAGAAGTGTGATGTGATATATTCTGATAGGAAGGACAAGGAGAGGCAATATAAAATAAAAGGGTACAATTCTAAAGGGGGTTCAGGAACAGAGAGACCTTGGGGTATATGTGCACAAATCATTGAAGGTGGCAGGGCAGTAAGAAAGTGGTTAAAAAGACATAGGGGATCCTGGGCTTCATAAATAAAGGTATAGATTACAAACACAAGGAGGTTATAAAGAACCTTTATAAAACAATCATTCGGCCTTAATTGGAGTGTTGTGTCTAATTCTGGGCACTGCACTTCAGGAAAGATGTGAAGGCTTTAGAGAGGGTATAGAAAAGATTTACAAGAATGGTTCCAGGGCTGAGGGAGTTCAGTTACGCAGATATATTTGATTGAAAGGTCGTAAATGTCACCCCACTATTTAAGAAGGGAGGGAGAAAGAAAACAGGGAATTACAGACCCGTTAGCCTTACATCAGTCATTGGGAAAATGCTAGAATTTCTTTTAAAGGATGTGATAAATGTATACTTGGATAATAATGATCTGATTGGGCATAGTCATCATGGATATATGAATGGGAAATCATGCTTGATGAACATGTTGAAGTTTTTTGAGGATATTACTAACAAAATTGATAAAGGGGAGTCGGTGGACGTTGTTATGACCAGGTGAGCAATGTGTCTAGGGGTCTTTTGCTGTCTTTACCTTATTGTCTTTGCTGGTCTTATTGTAACAGGGTTTAATGTTAAACACACTGTTTTGAGCTCCCCATTTGTGAATCCTTGTTCACAAACTTTCCAATTATAAGGCAAAGAAATGAGCATAAACAGGCTTTCTTTGGTTTAAAGAAGATGAAATTTATTAAACCTTAAACTTAAACTCTAATACGGTTCATGCCTACAGATATACAACGCACCCACGCTATCATGCACATGCAATACAAACATGCAGATCGGGACAGAAAAGAGCAGAAGAAAAGATAAGTAGAACAGTTTGAGGCAATATCTGATTACTATTTCTTGAGCTCACTGTAGTCCTTGATTGAAGATATGGTCTTGCGTTTCGTTGGGGCACGGTAGTCTTCTTAAAAACTTGTTCACGAAGGAAACCTTTCTCTCTTTGAGTTTCATGTGTTTTCACAAGATTCAGTTCCGTGGGAAGAGATGAAGGCAGGCAGACAGGGGAAGAAATGTTTTCAGTCCATTATCCCATGGCGTTCTGAGTTCAAACCCTTTGTTGGAAGTTCAAATTCACAAACTCCAGCCAGTTAATCATGTGACTAAAACTGGTTTGACGACTTCTGTGTATTGGGGAAGCAACTGCTGGGTCCCCATTGTTTCAACACTGTCTGGTACTATGCAAATTTCCTCCCAGTCAGGGCTTGCAATTTTAAGTTTTTGTTCATGTGGTGAAATAATGTGAGCCTCAGTCTTGGCAGGTGAGTGGGTGGGGGGGGGGGGGGGGGGGTGGTGGTTGCCTGACACCTCCATACCCAGGGAAATGAAAGTCGATTTGAAGAAAATGGCACATTTCATTACAGAGTTTAAGAGAAATATAAGATACAGAAAGAAACCATGCATTTCTCTCTTTCATTTCCATTCATTCACCAATCTTGAAGCTCGTTAAAAATGGTCTGTTCTGGGTGCCAGGACTGATTTAGTTTCCCCTTTTTTTCCCTCAGCAGTGTTAGTACGGGCGGGTCTATCATGAACTCTCTGATTCATGCAAAGACTTTTGATTTCAGGGGATGGTACTCTTTTCCTCTGACATTGGGGGAGGAGTCTCTGTTACTCTCCCCTTTGTTCTCTGGGACACTCCTACCTGCAGGTATTTGTGCAGATTTAACTTCATTCTGTTGTGACACTTCGACTAGGTGAGGCATCACCCTCACGGTTTCTCTGCCCCCCTAAAGGTCTCTCCTTGTCTCTGCAGGGTTCCTGTAAATGCTGTTAGCAACTCTGGTGGGGTGCTTCCAGAGTCTGTATTTATATAGGAGGATGAGGGGTCTCACATATTTTCTGGGTTGGTTGACCAGGCGGGAGGGGTTTTCATCTGGTATTCTTCCCAGACTTCCTTTAACGTGCCCTCTGGATCACTTTTTCCCCTTCTCTTTCTGAACATTTGCCAGTCATGTGCCTGCCTGTCCCCTTTTGTTCTCGGCAGGGTCCCTTACAGTTCACTAGTCCTCTGCTGGAGGGTCCTCCTAACACCTGTACAGGACTGAGGGGTGCAGGTTTCATTAGAGGTTGGTGTTTCCCCTCAACCTGGCAGATGTGGCATCGCCTGCAGTACTCCACCACATCCTTGTGGAATTTTGGCCAGTCAAATTGTTGTCTTATGCGGGCTTTGGTCTTTCGCATACCAGCATGTACAGCCACTGTAGTCTCGTGGGCCCTTCTTAATATTATATATCAATGATTTGGATGTGGGGACCAAATGTAGTATTTCCAAGTTCAAGGATGACACAAAACTAGGTGGGAATGTGTGTTGTGAGAAAGATGCATAGCAGCTTCAAGGGGATTTGGACAGACGTAGTGAGTGGGCAAGAACATGGCAGATGGATTATAACGAGGGCCTGTACTGCGCTGTAATGTTCTAATTCTAATTCTAACGTGGAAAAATGTGAGGTTATTCAATTTGGTAGGAGGAACAGATGTGCAGAGCATTTCTTAACTGGTAAGAGATTAGAGAGTGTAGATGTACAAAGGGACCTGGGCGTCCTCGTCAATAAGTCACTGAAAGCTAACATGCAGGTGCAGCAAGCAACTAGGAAGGTTAATGGTATGTTAGCCTTTATCACAAGAGGATTTGAATGCAGGAGTAGTGAAGTCTGGCTTCAATTGTATGGAACCTTGGTGAGACTGCACTTGGAGGACTGTGTGCAGTTTTGATCCCCTTACCTGAGGAAGGATATTATTGCCATTCCCGAGATGGCAGGACTGTCCTATGAAGAGAAATTGGGGAAACTGGACCTGTATTCTCTAGAGTTTCGAAGAATGAGAAGTGATCTCACTGAAACCTACAAAATATGATAAAGGGATAGACAGGGTAGATGCAGATAAGATGTTTCCCCTGGTTGTGAAGTCTAGAACCAGGGGACACAATTTCAAAATAAGGGGGAAGCCACTTAGGACAGAGATGAGGAGAAACTTCTTTACTCAAAGGGTTGTGAATCTTTGGAATTCTCTAACTCAGATGGCTGGGGAAGCTCAGTCAGATTGACAGATTTCTAAATACAAATGGCATAAGGGGATATGGCGATAGTCTGGGAAAAAGGCATTGAAGTGGTTGATCAGCCATGATCAGGTGGGGCAGGCTGGATGGGCTGAATGGCCTACTCCTGTTTATATTTTTTTAGAAGCAGGGGTTGTTCTCTTTAGAGAAGGTTGAGAGGATATTTGATCGAGGTGTTCAAAATCATGAAGGGTCTAAACCGACAGAAACTGTTTCATTGGCAGAAGGGCTGAGAACAGAGGATACCGATTTAAGATAATTGGTAAAAGAACCAAAGGCGACATGAGGAAAAACTGTTTTACACAGCAAGTGGTTAGGATCTGAATTCTGGAAAGCACTGCCTAAGCGTGGTAGAGGCAGATTTTCAAAAGGAAATTGGATAAACGCCTGAAGAGAAAATATTTGGAGGGCAACAGGGAAAGGGCCAGGAAATTGCAGCTCACTGAGTTGGAGTTGCTTTTGCAGAGAGCTGCAATGGACATAAGGTGCCAAATAGCCTCCTTCTGTACTGTTACAATTCTATGCTTCTATGTGGAAATGCCTGGAACAGTCTAAGGCTGCCCCTTATGATTCCATCAAATATATAAAGCGATTGAATAGGTTGTGTGACACTGGACAACCTAACCTCATTCATTTTTTGAGAGTTAAGCTCTTAACCTGGGTTAAGAGACAATTGTTGGGCCTGCAGGTCAAATGGTAGACTTGTCTCAACTTGCCAACTTGAGGTTTAGGCCATTTTAAACCCCGGGCCCCATAAACACAGTTTAAGCCCAACTCCTGCCAGAACCCAGCAGAAATGACGTGGTGCCAGCAGGTGGTGAGTCAGGTGAATGCTGGGGGAGTGAACAATTACAGGCAGTACAGTCAGAGATGTCCAGGGTAGGGAGGGCCCTTAATTTCCTTGTGGATCTTGGAAGAGTCCTCCTGCCCTTCCCAACCCACAAGGAAACCTTCAAAAACATATCTTCACATCCCTCTTCTGGACCTGATTTTCCCTGCTGCCAGGTTTCCCTGTTGAGGCACGTGAAATGGCACCAAACACACAACTGTGTTAAATTTGTGTTGGGTTCTGAATGCATCATCGGACCCTGGTTTTATATATTTTTGAGGCTCTATGCCTGCCTGCAGCAAAAGTCTCACGTGCTAGCCCAAACACACTTGCAAAAATGGTGCAAGGCACGACTGTGACATCCTTCTGGAGGGAAGAACACTGCCTCTGTATTAACCCCCAACATGCCCTGTTCTCGTCATGCAAGTTAAAATCAGGCCTTAGACTCACTAAGTTCCTCACCTACCCTTACACAGGTCATGGAACTAGAATAGAGCTACCTATCACAGATAAAGTCTAAAATTTACCAAGTACTCTCTTTGCTTCCAGTTTCCTCATGGCAAACAATAAATGTACTGTAACTGGGTTCCTTCTTATCTTATGATGCTCCACGTTCTTGTATAAAGCCACAATCTGTCCTACACATTCCTCATGAAAATGAAATCCAGTTCGTTCTTTCTTGCTTGCTCTGTAGTCCCTGAAGGCATCGGAAATACTTGCCACAACAAACTGAAGAACTCTCTGAAGAGTAACTCGTCAGTGAGATCTTTTAGAATTTTCTGGTTCACTGGGATACATTTTCTTGTGAGTAAAATTTACAATGGTGTTCGGAACAGAGGGTATGTGTGTGTGAAACAGAATCCTATCGAGCATCCTTGGAACACCAGCTCCAAGGTGAGTTGATTCCTGACAAAGTTCTCTAAAACCCCAGTAATGGTAAGTTAAGCTAGGCAAGCAGGGCCTCAATATGGGCGACAGGTTCTACTTTATTTCCACTTTATTCAGATTATCTGAGCAAGTGTATTACATAGCTGCAAGCATTTATCTCTTTTGGTTGCACAATGTTTACTTTAAACAAGATAGCGCTAGAAACTGCTACTCAAACCGGTCAACTGGAATTATTTTTGGAATTTCTTTTTCAAAATTTGAACATTTCCTGCCATCTTGAAATTTTGGAACATTGTATTCAACAAGCATGATCTTGGTGTAACTGCTGGAATCATATTCATCAGATCTTTTTTGGGGTTACCATGTTATTGTCAATTTTTGTCTGGCAAAACAGAAGTGGTTAATGATGATGTCCCATTAATGATAAACAGTACTGGAACGGGAAAGCCAATGTGGTGCACTCTGCTGGTAAGGTTTAAGGAAGCCATTCTTTGAATTTAGTTTCTGCCAAGAAAGTACATAATTATGAAGTGGTACCTGCTGTCAATGAATGGTAAAGGAAGATGTCCCTCATACTTACTTTGATGAGTTCAAACAGAATAGACAATATCAAATTAAAACAAAGAAGTCAAACAAATTTCACCATTTTTTCAACGATAATAACTGTTATATAGCAAGCCTAAGCAAGGGAGGGAAATTAACATAGCAAAAAGTAAATTACTTTAGAAAAGGCGACTGAAAACATAATTAAATAGACAAGTTGTTAGCAGACTTCTAAAGGCAGATACTGAGTGAGCACAGTTAAATGGCTTTAGAAGAGAGCCTGGGAGGGGCATACTGGCTGTAAGATCAATCTCTGATAGCAGAGCGGAAAGGAATGACGGTAAGTAGTAATCTAGAGTGTGGGCAATGGAATGTGAAGGCTGGACGTATAGCAGATTTTAAAAATAGGGTTAGCAAGGCCATGGGTTTGAAAACATGGTCAAGGATGTTATAAGTCGATTAAGGGAGCCAGAGGGGGAGCAGTGGAGCTCGGTGACAAGCAAGATGATGGGTGTGCAGCAGCAGGCATTTGGTGCAGAGTTCTGAATTAACCAGATCTTGTGGTAAGACAACATTAGAGAAATGGATCCTTCAGGAGATGAAGCTGTGTTTGAGGATTTCTACAGTGGGAATGCTGAAGTAGAGGTGCAAACAGGCAATGTTCTGGAGGTGGAAAAAGCCAAATAAACAAAATACAGGGTAAAAAGCTCACCTTAAAATCAGAGAATGTCAAGGCTTTATACCACCAAGCTCAGCCAAAGTGTAGTCAGGGAGATTGATGAGTCAGTATGAGAAACAATTGATGCTAAGGAGAACCAAATAGGTTAGCATCAAATTTGATGTCGAGCTGTAAAAAGATTCAACATGCAGGAGTAATGTTTGGAAATGTTCTTTAGAATTTTCTGATGCATCTACAGCATTAGGACCAAACCAACACTTTCATGGGTGTTTATTTATGTGGACTATAATATGACCTGTTTTGGTTATATCCTGGAAGTCACTCACACAGATAGGAATTAGACAATATCCTAAATCAAGGCTGTGAAAGGAAATATATAGGTGGTAAATAATCTCAGAGGGAATAATCCAGTTTTCTTCAATTTAACATAAATATGACAAAAATGAAATAATTGAATAGAAATAAAGGGCGGCACAGTGGCGCAGTGGTTAGCACCGCAGCCTCACAGCTCCAGCGACCCGGGTTCAATTCTGGGTACTGCCTGTGTGGAGTTTGCAAGTTCTCCCTGTGTCTGTGTGGGTTTCCTCCGGGTGCTCCGGTTTCCTCCCACATGCCAAAAGACTTGCAGGTTGATAGGTAAATTGGCCATTATAAATTGTCCCTAGTATAGGTAGGTGGTAGGGAAATATAGGGACAGGTGGGGATGTGGTAGGAATATGGAATTAGTGTAGGATTAGTATAAATGGGTGGTTGATGGTCGGCACAGACTCGGTGGGCCGAAGGGCCTGTTTCAGTGCTGTATCACTAAACTAAACATTAATTATTAAAGTGCAACATTTGTTAATATTTTAGGGGAAATCAAAAATATATCATAAATCTTTAAAGTTCAATTAGAGCATCTTTAAGTCAACTCTTCTGCAAAAAAAAATCCTCCATTTCTTCAGATCTTCAAATAGTATCAATCGTTGTTTCAACTGTTTTCATAAAAATCTATGTGCAGCCCTGACATGTAATTTATAATACTAAGAACATGTTGAAATTTAACTGTCTAGGTCTAAGTCTGAACAAACAGGACAGCTATCATGTGTACATACTTATGTAAGACAAAAAACAGTACACAGCAGGATTGTCAATCTACCAGTTTCATAGGATAGCTTAGTTGCAATGAGCTGCTTGTACATGGACAAATTGTGTAGGTTGCTGATGGTAAAAGTGTATGATGTTCCAGAGATAGGTGATATTATTATTTGTGAGCCAGGCAAGGGTGAACAACGTGGGCATAATTCAGACAGGTTTAAAAATTATTAACAACTCAATATTATAAAAATGCAGGATGAATATAGTATGAACAATGGTCATTTAAAAAAATACTAGCTTTCTTCCTGATATCATCAGGTACTGTTCCCCTGTGTTTTAGTGATGTAGCAAGATTACCTTGAAGATCAATCATATTAATACCTGCTGATTTGATGCCAGGTTAAGTGGGTGGTATTTAGTATCATTGTCTAGTAAAATGTAGGGGTCTCAAATTGAACAGTTGTTTTCAGCTGTGGCTCAACTGATAGCACATACACCTTTGAGTCAGAATGTTGTGAATTTTCAAGTAGCACTCCAGGACCCAAGCACAAAAATCTAGGCTGCCACAACGGTGCAGTACTGAGGGGAGGCAGTGGCGTAGTGGTATTGTCACTGGGCTAGTAACCCAGAGACCCACACAGTGGCGCAGTGGTTAGCACTGCAGCCTCACAGCTCCAGCGACCTCGGTTCAATTCTGGGTACTGCCTGTGTGGAGTTTGCAAGTTCTCCCTGTGTCTGCGTGGGTTTCCTCCAGGTGCTCCGGTTTCCTCCCACATGCCAAAGACTTGCAGGTTGACAGGTAAATTGGCCATTAGCAATTGCCCCTAGTATAGGCAGGTGGTAGGGAAATATAGGGACAGGTGGGGCTGTGGTAGGAATATGGAATTAGTGTAGGATTAGTATAAATGGGTGGTTGATGGTCGGCATAGACTCGGTGGGCCGAAGGGCCTGTTTCAGTGCTGTATCTCTAAAACTAAAACCCAGGGTATTGCTCTGAGGACATGGATTCAAATCCCACCACAGCAGAAGGTGAAACTGGAATTCAATTAATAAATCTGGAATTAAAAAGCTAGTCTAATGATGGCCATGAAGCCATTGTCGATTGTTGTAAAAACCCAAATAAAAACAAGAAATGCTGGAAATACTCAGCAGGTCTGGCAGGAGAGAGAAGCAGAGTTAACATTTCAGGTCAGTGACCCTTTTTCAGAACTGGCAAATATTAAAAATGTGAAAAGTTATAAGCAAGTAAAGCGGGGTGGGGCAAGAGATAACAAAGGAGAAGGTGTAGATAGGACAAGGTCACAGAATAGCCCGACCAGAAGGTCGTGGAGCAAAGGCAAACAATATGTTAATGGTGTGTTGAAAGACAAAGCATTAGTACAGATAGGGACTGAAACGGACTGAAAATTGAACAGCCGCAAGTACAAACCTGAAAAAAGTGGGTAAACAAACTAAGATAAAATAAACACAAAAAAAAGAAAAAAATAACTAAAAATAAAAAATGGGGGGCCCATCATGCTCTGAAATTATTGAACACAATGTTCAGTCTGGCAGGCTGTAGTGTGCCTAATTGGTAAATGAGATGCTGTTCCTTGAGCTTGCATTGATGTTCACTGGAACACTGCAGCAATCCCAGGACAGAGATGTGAGCATGAGAGCAGGGGGGAAGTGTTGAAATGGCAAGCAACCGGAAGCTCGGGGTCCTGCTTGCGGACTGAGCGGAGGTGTTCCGCAAAGCGGTCACCCAGTCTGCGTTTCGTCTCCCCAATTTAGAGGAGACCACATTGTGAGCAAAGAATACAGTATAATACATTGAAAGAAGAACAAGTAAATCGCTGCTTCACCTGAAAGGAGTGTTTGCAGCCTGGGATAGTGAGGAGAGAGGTGGTAAATGGGACGGTATTACACCTCCTGCGATTGCAGGGGAAGGTGCCATGGGAAGGAGACGAGGTGGTGGGGGTAATGGAGGAGTGGACCAGGATGTCACGGAGGGAAAAATCCCTTCGGAATGCTGACAGGGGAAGATGTGTTTGGTAGTGGCATCACACTGGAGGTGGCGGAAATGGTGAAGGATGATCCTTTGGATATGGAGGCTGATAGGGTGGAAAGTGAGGACAAGGGGAACCCTGTCACGGTTCTGGGAGGACGGTGAGGGTAGAGGTGCGGGAAATGGGCTGGACACGGCTGAGGGCCCTGTCAACCACAGTGGGGGGGAATCCTCGGTTGAGGAAAAAGGAAGACATATCAGAAGCGCTGTCATGAAAGGTAGCATCATCAGAGCAGATGCATCAGAGATGGAGAAACTGGGAGAATGGAATGGAGTCGTTACAGGAGGCAGGGTGTGAAGAAGTGTAGTCAAGGTAGCTGTGGGAGTTGGTGGGCTTATAATGAATATTAGTAGACAGCCTATCCCCAGAGATGGAGATAGAGAAGTCGAGGAAGGGAAGGGAAGTATCGCAGATGGACCATGTAAAGGTGAGAGAAGGGTGGAAATTAGAAGCAAAGTTGATAAAGTTTTCCAGTTCGCTGCGGGAGCAGGAAACGGCACCGATGCAGTCATTGATGTACCGGAAAAAGAGTTGGGGGAGGGGGCCTGAGTAGGACTAGAACAAGGAATGTTCGACATATCCCATAAAAGGACAGGCATAACTAGGACCCATGCGGGTACCCATAGCAACACCTTTTACTTGAAGGAAGTAGGTGGAGTTGAAGGAGAAGTTGTTCAATGCGAGAACAAGTTCAGCCAGGCAGAGATGGGTGGTGGTGGATGGGGACTGGTTGGGCTTCTGTTCAAGGAAGAAGCGGAGAGCCCTCAAACCGTCCTGGTGGGGGATGGAGGTGTAGAGAGATTGGGCGTCCATAGCGAAGAGGAAGCGGTTGGGCCAGGAAACTGGAAATTGTCAAAATGACGCAGTACGTGGGAAGAGACTGGACCAACGGAGAAAAGATAGAGTCAAGATAGGAAAAGAGAAGTTCAGTAGGGCAGGAGCAGGCTGACACAATGGGTCTGCCGGGACAGTCCTGTTTGTGGATATTGGGAAGAAGGTAGAAGCGGGCTGTCCAGGGTTGTGGGACTATGAGGTTGGAAGTTGTAGTGGGAAGATCTCCAGAGGAGATGAGGTCAGAGACAGTCCTGTGGACAGTAGCTTGATGTTCGGTAGTGGGGTCATGGTCCAGAGGGAGGTAGGAAGAAGTGTCTGAGAGTTGGCGCTGAGCCTCTGCAAGGTAGAGGTCGGTACGCCATACAACAACAGCACCATCCTTGTCTGCAGGTTTGATGACTATGTCGGGGTTAGACCTGAGAGAATGGAGTGCCTCAAGTTCAGAGGGGGACAGGTTAGAGTGAGTGAGGGGGGCAGAGAAATTGAGATGACCAATGTCTCGCCGACAGTTTTCAATGCAAAGATCAAGAGCGGGTAAGAGGCCAAGGGGAGGGGTCCAGGTAGAGGGAGAATGCTGGAGGCGGATGACTGGGTCTACTGATCAGGGGAAGGACTCCTGGTCAAAGAATTGAGCCCTGAGGTGGAGGCGACGGAAGACGAGCTCAACGTCATGCCGAGCGCGAACTTCACTGAGGTGGGGGTGTAAGGGGATAAAACTGAGACCCCTGCTGAGTACAGAACGCTCAGCGTCAGAGGGTACAGTAAATACACGGCAAGGGGTCAGATCAGAAGGGGTGGGGTCAGAGGGAAGCAAAGAGGAACAAGGATCTGGAGGAGCATTAGTCCCCATCAGCTGCTGGAGCTTGCGTTCCTTGACACCTGAAAGGAAGAAAAAAAGTTTTTGTTAATGCGTCGGATGAGACAAAGGATGAAATGAAACTGCGGAGTAGAACAGTTTTGAGATAAGGTGAGACGGTGCTGCTGGAGAGAGAGGTTCAGTGTGTACATGTGGCGGCGCATATCACTGAGTGTGGATCTCAGGATACGGCGAGAATAGCAGTCCGAGGAATGTTGTATTTCTCGGAGATACCTGTAATCCTGGGAATTTCAAACATGATGGGTGAAACTGCAGTTGGAATCCACGTAGAATAAGTCAGAGCCGGAGACAGTCACTGAGGAAGGAGATGTGGCTGTGAAAACGAGTTTTGGTAGACACTTTATCAAACACAAGGAGGGAAATAGAAAGCAATGAAGGTGAACAAGGTAAAAGAGACAAACGAAAACCACGTCGGAAAGAAGAGCAGATCTTCTTCAAGGTAGGCATTCCTGGAAGAGAAGTGGCAGTGAATTAAACACTAAAATAAAAGCCAAATACTGCGGATGCTGGAAATCTGAAATAAAAACAAGAAATGCTGGAAATACTCAGCAGGTCTGGCAGCATCTGTGGAGAAAGAAACAGAGTTAACGTTTCAGGTCAGTGACCCTTCTTCAGAACTGGCAAATATTAGAAATGTGAAAGGTTATAAGCAAGTAAAGCGGGGGTGGAGCAAGAGACAACAAAGGAGAAGGTGTAGATAGGACAAGATCACAGAATAGCTGACCAGAAGGTCGTGGAGCAAAGGCAAACAATATGTTAACGGTGTGTTGAAAGACAAAGCATTAGTACAGATAGGGTGTTAACGGACTGAAAATTGAACAGCCGCAAGTCTTCTTCTTCTTTGGCCTCCTTGTCTCGAGAGACAATGGGTAAGCGCCTGGAGGTGGTCAGTGGTTTGTGGAGCAGCGCCTGGAGTGGCTATAAAGGCCAATTCTAGAGTGACAGACTCTTCCACAGGTGCTGCAGAAAAATTTGTTTGTCGGGGCTGCTACACAGTTGGCTCTCCCCTTGTGCTTCTGTCTTTTTTCCTGCCAACTGCTAAGTCTCTTCGACTCGCCACACTTTAGCCCCGCCTTCATGGCTGCCCGCCAGCTCTGGCGATCGCTGGCAACTGACTCCCACGACTTGTGATCAATGTTACAGGACTTCATGTCACGTTTGCAGACGTCTTTAAAGCGGAGACATGGACGGCCAGTGGGTCTGATACCAGTGGCGAGCTCGCTGTACAATGTGTCTTTGGGGATCCTGCCATCTTCCATGCAGCTCACATGGCCAAGCCATCTCAAGCACCGCTGACTCAGTAGTGTGTATAAGCTGGGGATGTTGGCCGCCTCGAAGACTTCTGTGTTGGAGATACGGTCCTGCCACCTGATGCCAAGTATTCTCCGGAGGCAGCGAAGATGGAATGAATTGAGACATCGCTCTTGGCTGACATACATTGTCCAGGCCTCGCTGCCATACAGCAAGGTACTGAGGACACAGGCTTGATACACTCGGGCTTTTGTGTTCCGTGGCAGTGCGCCATTTTCCCACACTCTCATGGCCAGTCTGGACATAGCAGTGGAAGCCTTTCCCATGCGCTTGTTGATTTCTGCACCTAGAGACAGGTTACTGGTGATAGTTGGTGATAGTTGAGCCTAGGTAGGTGAACTCTTGAACCACTTCCAGAGCGTGGTTGCTGATATTGATGGATGGAGCATTTCTGACATCCTGTCCCATGATGTTCCTTTTCTTGAGGCTGATGTTTAGGCCAAATTCATTGCAGGCAGCCGCAAACCTGTCGATGAGACAGTGTGACACTCTTCAGTGTGAGATGTTAAAGCAGCATCGTCAGCAAAGAGGAGTTCCCTGATGAGGACTTTCCGTACTTTGGTCTTCGCTCTCAGATGGGCAAGGTTGAACAACCTTGTACAAACCAAGTACAAACATGAAAAAAAACATGAAAATAAA
This sequence comes from Heterodontus francisci, assembly GCF_036365525.1. Taxonomy (NCBI): domain Eukaryota; kingdom Metazoa; phylum Chordata; class Chondrichthyes; order Heterodontiformes; family Heterodontidae; genus Heterodontus; species Heterodontus francisci. The sequence goes on from NC_090394.1 coordinate 67,367,441, forward strand.
AACCTGAAAAAAAAGTTAAGCAAACTGAACAAAGTAAGATGAAATAAAATAAAACAAACACAAAAAATATATATAAAAAAAGATAAAAAATAACTAAAAATAAAAGTAAAATGGGGGGCCCATCATGCTCTGAAATTATTGAACTCAATGTTCAGTCTGGCAGGCTGTAGTGTGCCTAATCGGTAAATGAGATGCTGTTCCTCGAGCTTGCGTTGATGTTCACTGGAACACTGCAGCAATCCCAGGACAGAGGTGTGAGCATGAGGAGTGTTGAAATGGCTAGCAACCGGAAACTCGGGGTCCTGCTTGCAGACTGAGCGGAGGTGTTCAGCAAAGTGGTCACCCAGTCTGCGTTTAGTCTCCCCAATTTACAGGAGACCACATTATGAGCAGTGAATACAGTATAATAGATTGAAAGAAGTACAAGTAAATCGCTGCTTCACCTGAAAGGAGTGTTTGCAGCCTGGGATAGTGAGGAGAGAGGTGGTAAATGGGCAGGTATTACACCTCCTGCGAAACCCACGTGGTCACAGGGAGAACTTGCAAACTCCACACAGTCAGTAGCCAGAACCGAACCCAGGTCGCTGGAACTGTGATGCTGCAGTGCTAACCAGTGCGCCACTGTGCCTCATTACAGCCTTGGTTCAAACATGGACAAAAGAGCTGAACTCAAGAGGTGAGGTGAGAGTGACTACCCATGACATCAAGGCAGCATTTGACCGAGTATGGCATCAAGGAGCCCTAGGAAAACTGAAGTCAATGGGAATCAGGGGGGAAACCGCTGGTTGGAGTCATACCTAGCGCAAAGGAAGATGGTTGTGGTTGTTGGAGGTCAATCATCTGAGCTCCAGGACATCACTGCAGGAGTTCCTCAGGGTAGTGTCCTACGCCCAATCATCTTCAGCTGCTTCATCAATGACCTTCCTTCAATCATAAGGTCAGACTGGAGATGTTCGCTGATGATTGCAAGTTGTTCAGCACCATTCGCAACTCCTCAGATACTGAAGCAGTCCATGTAGAAATGCAGCAAGACTTGGACAATATCCAAGCTTGGGCTGATAAGTGGCAAGTAACATTTGCGCCACACAAGTGCCAGGCAATGACCATCTCCAACAAGAGAGAATCTAACCATCTCCCCTTGACATTCAATGGCATTCCCATCGCTGAATCCCCCACTATCAACATCCTAGGGGCTACCATTGACCAGAAACTGAACTGGAGTAGCCATATAAACACTGTGGCCACAAAAGCAGGTCAGAGGCTAGGAATCCTGAGGCGAGTAACACACCTCCTGACTCCCCAAACCATGTCCACCATCTACAAGGCACAAGGCAGGAGTGTGATAGAATACTCTCCACTTGCCTGGATGGATGCAGCTCCAACAACACCATCCAGGACAAAGCAACCTGCTTGATTGGCACCCCATCCATAAACATTCACTCCCTCCACCACTGACGCCCAGTGGCAACAGTGTGTACCATCTACAAGATGCACTGCAGCAACACACCAAGGCTCCTTAGACAGCACCTTCCAAACCCGCGACCTCTACCAACTAGAAGGACAAGGGCAGCAAATGCATGGGAACACCACCACCTGCAAGTTCCCCTCCAAGTCACACACCATCTTGACTTGGAACTATATCGCCGTTCCTTCACTGTCGCTGGGTCAAAATCCTAGAACTCCCTTCCTATCGGCACTGTGGGTGTACCGCATGAACTGCAGCGGTTCAAGAAGGCAATTCACCACCATCTTCTCAAGGGCAATTAGGGATGGGCAACAAATGCTGGCCTGGCCTGCGACGCCCACATCCCATGAATGAATTAAAAAAAGGTGCCGTCTTTTGGATGAGATGTTAAACCCAGGTCCTGTCTGCCCTCTCAGATGGACATAAAATATCCCACAGCACTATTTAGAAGAGCAGGGGAGTTCTCCCGGTATCCTGGCCAGTATTTATCCCTCTATCCACAAGAACAAAAAAATTATCTGGTCATTATCCCATTGCTGTGTGTGGGAGCTCACTGCCGCATTTCCTGCAATTCAAAAAGTACTTTGTTGGCTGTAAAGCACTTTCAGACGTCATAAAAGGCATAATATTTCTAAGTTGAAATGATTGTTATTTAACAACTGATAGCTTTAAAATACATTCCAGTGCCCCTTTTTGCTGGAGAAGGAGCCCCTGTTCCAATAAAAACTGGTAGAACAACTTTATCCTTTGCTCTGTTCTCTTAAAAGACAAGTACTTCATTAGCTGTAAAGCATTTTGGGACGTCCTGTCTTTCAAGACTTTCTTTTCTTTGCATAAGATCACAGAAATGTCTGCTCCTATTGGTCACATTAGTCTTGCTTGCAACACCTCCATTACCATTTAAAGCTTCTTCTTTGGCCTCGTCTCGAGAGACAATGGGTAAGCGCCTAGAGGTTGTCAGTGGTTTGTGAAGCAGCGCCTGGAGTGGCTATAAAGGCCAATTCTAGAGTGACAGACTCTTCCACAGGCGCTGCAGATAAAATTGGTTGTCGGGGCTGTTACACAGTTGGCTCCCTCCTTGCGCTTCTGTCTTTTTTCCTGCCAACTACTAAGTCTCTTTGACTCGCCACTCTTTAGCCCTGCCTTTATGGCTGTCCGTCAGCTCTGGCGATCGCTGGCAACTGACTCCCACGACTTGTGGTCAATGTCACAGGTCTTCATGGCGCGCTTGCAGGCATCTTTAAAGCAGAGACATGGACGGCTGGTGGGTCTGATACCAGTGACGAGCTCACTGTACAAAGCTCGTGCTGGGCATAGTGACAACCAGCAAAGCTGGGTGGCTCCTAGACTGAGTAATGGACACAGCTATTGAGCAATCAACAAGCAACCCGATCCTGCGCACAGACAGGCAAGTTTTCGCCACAATTCTGTCTTCCTTCACGAGCAGTCTGCGTCAGGCAAGTTATCACAGCCGAACCGCTATCCCTCCCGTCATCTCCTCCGCTGTCCGTCCCTAACTCCCCCACCTCCCTCAGCCAACCGCTTTTCTGGCTCGCTGCCGCCTCCTGCGCGTGCGCGGTGGGTGGGGTGCGGGGTGCGCCTGCGCAGCGGTGGCGCACGGCCTGCGCGAGCGGGAGGGGGGAGGGTGGGAGGAGCCAAGCACGTGGGCGGCGGTTGACTCGTCTTGTTGGAGGGGGCGCCTGGCGCTAGGTTGGGGTACCTACAGTAATGCATCATTCTAGACAACAGAGGTTAGTGCTTGCAGGAGAGAGAGAAAAGAAAATCGTAAGGAAACAGAAGAAGCAATCCCATGGCATGATTCTCTAGTTTCTTATCTCTCTTTATACCCTTTTCCAGCTTATCATGTCTATGAGATCAACCTCCTGCTTCCTCCACCAGATTCCCACTAAACCCCTGATCACCCAACTTCCCTTCCTGGCCCCTATTTTAACTGATGTTGTTAACAGTTCTTTCTCCTCAGGTACTATCCCGCCTTCAAATATGCTGTCATTGCCCATCTCAAAAAGACTAACCCTTGACCCCCCCACCCCCACCCCCAACTATCCTTGCGAGCTATCACCCAACTCCAACCTCCCTTTCCTCTCCAAAGTCATTGAACGTGTTGTCGTCGCCCAAATCTGCTCCCATCTTTCCTGGAACTCCATGTTTAAATCCCTCTAATCAGGTTTCCACTACTGTCACAGTACGGAAATGGCACTTATTAAAGTCACAAATGATCTCCTATGTGACAGGTAAACTATCCCTCCTCATCCTTCTCAACCTGTCAGACCCCCTGGTAGCAGTTCCAAGGTGTTAGATTGCATAAATGCACAAATTAGGCAAGTGTGTAACAAAGGCAGAGTAGTATTAATGGGAGATTTTAACTTACACATAGATTGGGAGAGGCAGACTAGCACCTGTCAGAAAGGTAGTGAATTTCTGGAATGTGTCCGGGATAGTTTCCTACAGCAATATGTCCTAGATGTAACAAGGTGACAGGCAATATTAGATTTAGTTATGAGTAACGAGCCAAATTTAATTAGTAGCCTAACTGTGCGTGAACATTTATCAAATAGTGATCACAACATGCTCGAATTCAAGGTAGCGTTTGAAAGTGAAAAGCACGAATCAACTACTAGAAATTTAGACTTGGGTAAGGCTGACTTCACTGGGATGAGACTGAGACTGTCCACAGTAAACTGGGTAGATCGGTTAATGGGTCAAACGACTGAAGAACATTGGAGAATATTTAAAGAAACATTTAACGAAATACAGAGCGAGTATATACCCCTGAGAGGAAAAAGCTCCACTTCACAGAAAAAACAGCCATGGACAACTAAAGAGATTAGGGATAGCATAAAACAAAAAGAAAGGGCGTACAAAAATGCAAAATGCAGCACAGATCCAGCCGAATGGGATTGATACAAAGACCAGCAAAGGGTCACAAAGCAGCTTATAAGAGCTACTAAAAGAGATTATGAAAGGAAACTTGCAAGGGACATCAAAATCAATAAGAAGAAATGTTATAGTTACATAAGGGGAAAGTGGGTGGTCAAGAGCAATGTAGGCCCACTAAAAGCTGAAAATTGAGATATAGTCATTGATAATGGGGAAATGGCAGACATGTTGAACAATTACTTTACCTCAGTATTTACAGTTGAAAAGGAGGATAACTTGCCGGAAGTCCCGAAAAAATTAATAGCCGATAGGGGACAGGGACTTAATACAATTAACGTAAGTAAAACATCAGTAACAAGGAAATTAATGGAACTAAAGAGTGAGAAATCCCCAGGACCTGACGGTTTCCATCTGAGGGTGTTAAAGAAACCAGGGGAGCACATTGTAGATGCCCTAACTATAGTCTTTCAGAGTTCCCTAGATTCAGGAGTGGTCCCTCTGGATTGGAAAGTTGCACATGTCACTTCACTTTTTAAGAAGGGTGAAAGGGGGAACCAAGGAAATTACAGACCAGTTAGCCTGACATCTGTGGTGGGCAAGTTGCTGGAGTCTATAATCAAGGATAGGGTGACTGAACACCTAAAAAAAATTCAGTTAATCAGGGACAGCCAGCATGGATTCATGACGGGAAGATCATGCTGACAAATCTCATTGAATTTTTTGAAGCGGTGGCTAAGGTGACAGGGGAATGTCTATGGATGTTATTTATATGGACTTCCAGAAGGCATTTGATAAAGTCCCACATAAGAGACTGTTAACTAAGGTAGAAGCTCATGGAGTTGAGGGCAAATTATTGACATGGTTAGGAAGTTGGTTCAGTGGTACGCGACAGAGAGTGGGGATAATGGGTAAGTACTCCAATGGCAGGATGTGACTAGTGGTGTCCCGCAGGGATCTGTGTTGGGGCCTCAATTATTCACATTACTCATTAATGACTTGGATGATGGCATAGTAAGTCATATATCCAAATTTGCTGATGATACAAAGTTAGGTGGCAGACAGTCTAGATGATAGCATAAAATTACAAAGAGATATTGACAGACTAGGTGAGTGGGCAAAACTGTGACAGATGGATTTCAATGCGGGCAAATGTGAGATTATCCATTTTGGACCAAAAAAGGATAGAGCAGGGTACTTTCTAAATGGGAAGAGGTTAAGTACAGTGGATGTCCAAAGAGACTTGGGGGTTCAGGTGCATAGATCTTTAAAATGCCACAAGCAAGTGCAGAAAATAATCAAAAAGGCTAATGGAATGCTAGCCTTTATATTTAGAGGATTGGAGTATAAAGACACAGAGGTTATGCTGCAGCTGTACAAACCCCTGGTTAGACCCCACTTGGAGTACTGTGAGCAGTTCTGGGCACCGCACCTTAGGAAGGCTATATTGGCCTTGGAGGGAGTGCAACGTAGGTTTACAAGAATGATACCTGGACTACAGGGGTTAAGTTACGAGGAGAGATTACACAAATTAGGCCTGTTTTCACTCGAATTTAGAAGGTTAAGGGGTGATCTGATCGAAGTCTTCAAGATATTAACAGGAAAAGACAGGCTAGATAAAGATAAACTATTTCCACTGGTTGGAGATTCTAAAACTAGGGGGCATAGTCTAAAAATGAGAACCAGACCATTCAGGAGAGATGTTAGGAAGCACTTCTTCATGCAAAGGGTGGTAGAGGTTTGGAACGCTCTCCCACAAACAGCAGTTGAAGCTAGAACAGTTGTTAATTTTAAATCTGAGATAGATATTTGTTAAGCAAAGATATTAAGGGATATGGGCCAAAAGCAGGTATATGGAGTTAGGCCATGATCTCATTGAATGGCGGGACAGGCTCGAGGGGCTGAATGGCCTACTGCTGTTCCTATCTTCCTATGTTCATTTGACATGGGTGACCACGCCATCCTCCTCCAACGCCTCTCCACCATCGTCCTATGGGTTAGGACTGTGCTTGCATGGTTCCATTGCTATCTATCCTAATTGTAGCCAGAGTATCTCCTACAATAGCTTTTTTTTCCAGTCCTGCACCATTACCTTTGGTGCCCCCCCCCCCGCAAGGATCTATCCTTAGGCCCCTCCTATGCCCCTTGGCAACATCATCCAACAAACAGCATGAGTTGTTACATGTCCACTGATGACACCTATCTCTACCTCACCACCACCTCTCTTGACTCCTCCATTGTCGCTAAATTTATCAGACTGCTTGTCCAACATCCATTGCTTGATGAGCTGAAATTTCCTGCAGTTAATTATTGGAGGACTGAAGCCATAGTCCACACCACAAACTTCGCTCCCTAGCCACCGACTACAACCCTCACTCTGGCAACTGTCTGAGGCTGAATCAGACTGTTGGCAAATTCGGTGTTATATTTGACCTCGAGATGAGCTTCTGACCATATATCCGCACCATCACTAAGACGACCTATTTCCACCATCATAGCATTGCTCGAATCAGCCCCTCCCTCAGCTGATCTCCTGCTAAACCCCTCATCCTTGCCTTTATTACCTCAAGACTTGACAGTTTCAAGACACTCCTGGAAGGCTTGTCACATTCTAACCTCCGTAAAATTGAGGTCATCCAAAACTCTGCTGCCCGTGTCCTTACCAGCACCAAGTCCCCTTCACCCATCACCCCTGTGCTCGCTGGCCCAGTTATTTTAAAATTCTCATTCTTGTTTTCAAATACCTCCATGGTTTCGCCCCTCCCTATTTCTGTAATCTTCTCTGACTGCACAATCCAAGATATCTGCCTTCATCCAATCTGGCCTCTTGAGCATGCCTGATTTTAATTGCTCCACCATTGGGGGCCGTGCCTTCAGCTGCCATGCCCTAAACTCTGGAATTCCTTCCCTAAACCTCTCCTTAAAACCTGCCTCTTTGACCTGCCTCGTTGGTCCTCTGGCCTCATTTCGCCTTATGTGGCTCAGTGTCAAATTTGGCTTTATAACTCTCCTGTGAAGCGCTTTGGGTTGTTGTATAGCATTAAAGGCGCTATATAAATGTAAGTTCTTGTTGTAGGTATTATCTTTATTCCAGTCTGAAAAACTCAATGTACATAAAGCCTTATCAGTAATCAGCACGATACAGCACAGAAGCAGGCCATTCAACCTATCATACCTCTGCCAGCTCTTTTAAAGAATTATCCAATTAGTCCCACTCCCCTGTCTTTTCCCTATAGCCTTGCAAATTTTACCCCTTTAAGTAATGATCCAATTCCCTTTGAAAGTTACTATTGAACCTGCTTCCACCACCTTTCAAGCAGTGCATTCCAAATCACAATTCCCTGCGTAAATCTTTTCACCTCATATTGCCCTGGTTCTTTTGTCAATCATCTTAAATCTGTGTCAAACAAATACAGAAATTGCTGGAAATACTCAACAGGTCAGATACCATCTGTGGAGAGAAAAGCAGAATTAACGTTTCAGGTCTGTGACCTTTCATCAGATGATCTGACCTGAAACATTAACTCTTTTTCTCTCCACAGATGCTGTCTGACCTGCTGACTATTTCCAGCATTTTCCGTTTTTGTTTCAGATTTCCAGCATCCGCAGTATTTTGCTTTTAAATCTGTGTCTGCTGGTTACTAACCCTTTTGTCACTGGAAACAGTTTCCCCTTATTAACTCTTAACAATATGCTTCATGATTTTGAACACTTCTCACATCTCCCCTTAACCTTCCTTGCTGTAAGGAGAACAACTCCAGCTTCTCTAGTCTCTCCACATAACTGAAGTCCTGCATCCCTGGCACCATCCAGTAAGTCTCCTCTGTATCCTCTCCAAAGCTTTGACATCCTTCCTAAAGTGTGTTGCCCAGAATTGGCCACAATACTCCAGCTCTATATCCCCTTAGTGTGATTTAAAAAGTTTCTACAGTAAAGTTAACACTGCTAATATAAGCTTGTAGAATTAAATGCTTTCTGTTAATTTCTCATAACTACCAAAGTGGCCAGCCCTTGTTGAAGTGGGAACCAATGGATGGATTAACATTAATTATATATTGTGCATTATCTCCTGAATGTGAGCTGAAATATTGCGAATATGCAGAAGAGATCTCATGCATTCTATAAGAGGCAATTTAAAATATAGGCAACATTGAACAGGTCAGTCAGCATTTGTGCAGATAACAGATAAATTGGCATTTCAGGTTTGGACTAAGTTCCTTTAATCACAAATATTAAAAAATGAATCTGATGTGTAAGTCTGAATTTGATGACCAAATGCTACCAGCTTGGACTCAATGGGTAGCACCCCTGCATCTGAATCACTTCAAGCCCTCTCTAGGCTGATAGCCCCATGCAGTACTAAGGGAGTGCTGCATTGAGGAGACATTAAACCCGTAATTCCCATCTGCCTTTTCAAGGGGATGTTAAAGATCCCAGTGGTACTATTGAAAGAAGAGCAGGGAGCTCTGGCCGACATTCCCGCCTTAGTCAACACTACTAAAAACAAATTAGCTGTACATTCACCTCACTGTTGTTTTTCAAATCTTAGTTTAGGTTTGTAGACCAGCTAGGTATGCCTGACATTCCGATTTATTTCTAACCAAACCAACATTTTCTAGATCAGAAAAGTTTGCTGACTAGTCCAGACATTCTAATTTCCAATAAATACCTCTTTTTAAATATTTGATATCAGCATTCAAGAAAATTTAAGCGGTCAGATCCAGTTTCTGAAATACGATCACATGTGGACAGCCTGCACTTTCAATATCCTCATGTCAGAAAAATTATAAAAGCATAATTTTAAGGATCTGCAAAAGCAAAGCGAACAGAATCTTAAATGCTGCATGTTGATGTTGTAGCAAGAATTGCATAAATTTTGTCACTTGGAGTAATGGTTTTACAACAAATTAAGTAGCATGTTAAGTGCTGTAGACGCATTATGTTCAGTTTTTATATTACATCTGAGTGACCTTCTGTTGCTACTACAGGGTAGTTCTTAGCAGCTGTGGTGGATAGTTCTTAAAGCTCAGTGGAGATGTATCCATGTCAAGAATCTTTTGTTTTATCTTCAGGAGCTTTGCAACTCCTTGTAAAGGTTTCAGTTTTCATAGAAAAACAAACTGAATTGCTGAATGTGATCCCCAAAGACTAATAAATATCTTCAAATGCAGTGAAATACAGAAGAATTTAATTATATCAGTCACCTTAAAACATTGACCATGGTCAAGGGCCTTTTTTCAGGACTGTTTATCAGTTGAATTTTCTTTTTTGAGTTATCAGTTCGTGGATTGTGCCAACTTTTCTCATTTTGTTGGTCAGCACGTATGAGTTATGCTCCCAGCAGCACTGATGACTGTTGTCAAAAACTACATCCATCCAGCTCAGAATCTGAAGTCCAAGAAAATAAAGATAAAAGGGTAAATATACTAAGAAAACATTACAAATCAATAAAATTGAAGAAACTAAAACATCATTAGTGCTGCTGGCATCCATTATCTATTACTTATTTGCAAAATTATCTCAATGCCAACCAATGATTGATTAGTTACAACTGGAACTGTGCGGTGGTCACTCCTACCAACACAGTCATGGACAGAAGCATCTGCAGCAGGCAGATTGGTGAACACGAGGTCAAGTATGTTTTCCCTCGTGTTGGTTCCCCCACCATCTGCCGCAGACCCGGTCTAGCAGCTATGTCCTTTAGGACTCGGCCAGCTCGGTCGGTAGTGGTGCTACCGAGCCACTCTTGGTGATGGACATTGAAGTCCCCCACCCAGAGTAGATTTTGTGCCCTTGCCACCCTCAGTGCAAACATGGGCAAGGTAACCTCCTACTGATTACCACCTACCGCCCTCCCTCAGCTGATGACTCAGTACTCCACCATGTTGAACACCACTTGGAGGAAGCACTAAGGGTGGCAAGGGCACAAAATGTAATCTGGGTGGGGGACTTCATTTGACCGAGTATGGCATCAAGGAGCCCTAGCAAAACTGAAGTCAATGGAAATCAGGGGGAAAACCCTCCGCTGGCTGGAGTCATACCTAGCACAAAGGAAGATGGTTGTGGTTGTTTGAGGTCAATCATCTAAGCTCCAGGACATCACTGCAGGAGTTCCTGGGCCCAACCATCTTCAGCTGCTTCATCAATGACCTTCCTTCAATCATAAGGTCAGAAGTGGGGATGTTTGCTGATGATTGCACATTGTTCAGCACCATTTGTGACTCCTCAGATACTGAAGCAGTCCGTGTAGAAATGCAGCAAGACCTGGACAATATCCAGGCTTGGGCTGATAAGTGGCAATTAACATTTGCGCCACACAAGTGCCAGGCAATGACCATCTCCAACAAGAGAGAATCTAACCATCTCCCCTTGACATTCAACAGCATTACCATCGCTGAATCCCCCAATATCAACATCCTAGGGGCTACCATTGACCAGAAACTGAACTGGAGTAGCCATATAAATACCGTGGCTACAAGAGCAGGTCAGAGGCTAGGAATCCTGAGGCGAGTAACTCACCTCCTGACTCCCCAAAGCCTGTCCACCATCTACAAGACACAAGTCAGGAGTGTGATGGAATACTCACCACTTGCCTGTATGGGTGCAGCTCCAACAACACTCAAGAAGCTTGACACCATCCAGGACAAAGCAGTCCGCTTGATTGGCACCCCATCTACAAACATTTACTCCCTCCACCACTGATGCACAGTGGCAGCAGTGTGTACCATCTACAAGATGCACTGCAGCAATGCACCAAGGCTCCTCAGACAGCACCTTCCAAACCCGCGACCTCTACCAACTAGAAGGACAAGGGCAGCAAATGCATGAGAACACCACCACCTGCAAGTTCCCCTCCAAGTCACACACCATCCTGATTTGGAACTATATCGCCATTCCTTCACTGTCGCTGGGTCAAAATCCTGGAACTCCCTTCCTAACAGCACTGTGGGTATACCTACACCAAATGGACTGCAGCGGTTCAAGAAGGCAGCTCACCACCACCTTCTCAATGGCAATTAGGGATGGACAATAAATGCCGGTCTGGCCAGCGTCGCCCACATCCCATGAATGAATTTTTAAAAAATGTAATGCAAATAGTTTAATTTTAGGCACAATTAGGAATACTGTATACAGTTTTGAGTGTTCTATTACAGAAAAGATGTTAGGGCCACAGAGAAAGTACATGTAGATTTACCAGGACTATCAACGTGACCCGAAAGGAGGGACACATAAGAAATAGGAGCAGGTGTATGCTATTTGGCCCATCTTATTCAATAAGATCATGGCTGATCATCTACCTCAACTCCATTTTCCTGCTCTATCCCCATAATCATTTGTTTCCATTAGTATCCAAAAATCTATCAATCTCTAGTTTCAAAAATACAGAACAACCAAGCATCCAGAGCCCTCTGAGTTTGATAATTCCAAAGATTCACAACCCTTTGAATGAAGAAATTTCTCCTCACCTCAGTCCTAAATGGCCAATCCCTTATTTTGAGACTGTGACCCTCTAGTTCTATACTGCACAGCCAGGGGAAACATCCTCCCAGCAGCCATCCTGTCAAGCCCCTTAAGAATTTTACATGGTTCAATTAGGTCAATTCTTTTAAACTCCAGGGAAGTTAACTTAGAAAAGTTAGACAAGGAAAAACTGTTCCCATTAACAAATGGTGCAAGGACTAAGGGACACAGATTGAAAGTTTTAGGCAAAAGATGAAGGGGGAATATGAGGAAGCACTTTTTTATGCAGCGGGTGGTAATGACCTGAAACTCACTATCCACAAAGGTGTTGGAAGTGGAGATGGTCAATGACGTCAAGGGAAGTTGGATGACCACATGAGAGAATAGACTTGCAGGGCTCTGGGGATCAAGTCAGGGAGTGGACCTGATTGCATAGCTCCGTGGCGAGCTGGCATGGACTCGATGGGCCAAATGGCTTCCTTCTGTGCCATATATGACTCTATGAATATAGGCCAAGTTTACTCAATCTGTCCTCATAAGACAAGCCCCTCATCTCAAGAAACAGTCTAGTGAATCTTTGTTGTACTCCCTGTAAGGCAAGTATATCTTTCCTTGGGTAGGAGATGAAAACTGTACACAGTACACCACCAAGATCTTATATAATTGCAGTATGGTTTCTTTACTCTGATACTGTAATCCCTTTATAATAAAGGATAGCTTACCATTTGCTTTCCTAATTGCTTGATGTACCTGCATGTTAACTTGCTGTGATTCGTGTACAAGGACGCCCAGATTCCTCTGAATACTAATGTTTTCCAGTCTTTTACCATTTGAAAAAAATTCTGCTTTTTTGTTTTTCCTACCAAATTGGATACCTTCACACTTCCCCATATTATATTCCATCTGCCACATTCTTGCCCAGTCATTTAACCTGTCTATATCCCTTTGCAGTTTCTTTGTGTCCTCCTCACAACTTACTTTGCCAACTAACTTTGTGTCATCAGAAAACTTACATATATTACATTTTGTCCTCTCATCTAAGTTATTGATATAGATTGTACATAGCTGACGCCCAAGCACTGGTCCTTGCAGTCCCCCAGTAATTAGAGCTTACAACCCAAAATGAACTGTTTATTCCTACTCTCTTATTTTCTGTGTGTTAGCCAATCCTCAATATATGCTTTGTCCCAAACCCATGACACAACCTGCACATGCTCATTAAGTACAGTACTGCTAATAGTATACAAGCATAGGCTGATCATATAACAGGAAGTTATTTCATTGCTGCTGTGCAGTGAAACATTCAGAATTATGAAGAGGTTTTCAACTTCGATGAAGTGCCTGTGCTATTCCACTTCAATCTAAAGGTAAGACTATTGGCAAAAATTTTAACTTCAAAGGCTTTAATAGCAAATGCAAATATGTTTCACAATTAGATTAGATTAGAGATACAGCACTGAAACAGGCCCTTCGGCCCACCGAGTCTGTGCCGACCATCAACCACCCATTTATACTAATCCTACACTAATTCCATATTCCTACCACATCCCCACCTGTCCCTATATTTCCCTACCACCTACCTATACTAGTGACAATTTATAATGGTCAATTTACCAATCAACCTGCAAGTCTTTTGGCTTGTGGGAGGAAACCGGAGCACCCGGAGAAAACCCACGCAGACACAGGGAGAACTTGCAAACTCCACACAGGCAGTACCCAGAATCGAACCCGGGTCCCTGGAGCTGTGAGGCTGCAGTGCTAACCACTGCGCCACTGTGCCGCCCTGAGAGATTCTGAGAGAGGATGGGACCTTCGTCAAGAAATGCAAATCACTCTTATTTAGAAGATCATAGGAACTTATATCTTTTAGGAAGCAATTATTCTTCCTACAGTCATTTTTAGTACACGTATGTTTTCTTATTTAGTTGACCATAAACTCGAAACAAGTAAGAGGCAGGCCAGAGGCCGCATCTGTACAAAGGAAATAAGAACATGGGAGAATCTGTTTGGATTTACATTAAACAAATGGATCAGAATATTGGTACTGAAAATTACTTAACTGCAGGTTAATTTTAGGACTGGGCTGAACTGAGATCTGCCAGTGGTGCTGGGATGATCTCTTTTTAATCTTAAAGTTAACTACTGTGATTTTAAATTGGTATGTGTGACCATGTTTGTGGCATTATGTTTCTAGTTATGATAGGTTCTGGAAACTCTTCAAGCTACTGTAATAGGTGTGCTTAATGTTGACTACAAGATTCTGTCCAAGGTCATAGCCAGTCGAGTCAAATCTGCTCTGGAGTTGGTGATTCACCCCGATCAGACCTGTACTGTACCCGGCAGGAAGATCTCTGATAGTCTCGCGCAACTCAGGGATACGATCGCCTACGTACGGGACAGGAGGGTGGACACCTGCCTCATCAGCCTGGAGCAGGAGAAGGCTTTTGACAGGATATCGCACACCTACATGATGGACGTGCTTTCCAAAATGGGGTTTGGGGAGGGAATCTGCAATTGGATCCAACTGCTCTACACAAACATCAGTAGCGCAGTCTCAATCAACGGGTGGGAATCGGAAAGTTTCCCGATCAAATCTGGAGTCAGACAGGGCTGTCCTCTCTCCCCGGTCTTGTTTGTTTGCTGTATTGAACCCTTTGCTGAGTCTATTAGGAAGGATGCGAGCATAGGAGGGGTGACAATCCCAGGCAGCGGAGGCACTCAGGTTAAAACCTCCCTGTACATGGATGACGTCGCCGTCTTCTGCTCGGATCTGCTGCCCTTGCGCAGACTGATGAGCATCTGCGACCAGTTCGAACTGGCCTCGGGAGCCAAAGTTAACCACGGCAAGAGCGAGGCCATGTTCTTTTGGAACTGGGCTGACCGATCCTTTGTCCCCTTCACCCTCAGGTCAGATTATCTGAAGGTGCTGGGGGTATGGTTCGGAAGGGCCGGGGCGTGCACCAAAACATGGGAGGAGCGTGTAGCCAAGGTACGACAAAAGTTGGGCATGTGGGGGCAGCGATCTCTCTCCATTGTGGGTAAGAACCTGGTCATCAGGTGCGAGGCGCTCACGTTGTTGCTCTACGTGGCACAGGCCTGGCCCATACCCCACTCCTGTGCCGTGGCAGTCACCCGAGCCATTTTCCGCTTCATCTGGGGATCTAAAATGGACCGGGTCCAGAGGGACACGATGTTCAAATCTCTAGACAAGGGCGGGAAAAATGTACCCAACGTGGCCCTCATCCTGATGACCACCTTCGTGTGCGGCTGCATCAAGCTGTGTGTAGACCTCCAGTACGCAAACTCCAAGTGTCACTACGTGCTGAGGTTCTATCTGTCCCCGGTGTTGCGAAGGATGGGCTTGGCCACATTGCCGCGGAACGCTCCATGCAGTTGGGCCGTGCCATACCACCTATCCTTCGTGGAGCAGTTTCTGCGGGAAAACACCTTTGACCACCGGTCCATCAGGCAGTGGTCTGCACGGAATGTCCTCAAGGCCCTACGGGAAAAGGAGACGGTGGATCCTGTCGGATGGTTCCCCGAGCAGACCGTCAAAGTCATTTGGCGGAATGCCTCATCACCAGAACTTTCAAACAAGCACCAAGACTTAGCTTGGCTGGTGGTGAGAAGGGCCGTCCCCGTCAGATCCTTCATGCACACCCGAAGTCTCGCCCCCTCCACACAATGCCCCCGCGGTGGCTGTGATGGGGAAGAGACGGTCGCCCACCTCCTCCTGGAATGTGTCTTTGCAAAGCAGGTGTGGAAAGAGATGCAGTGGTTTTTGTCGAGGTTCATCCCAAGCAGCTCTGTAACACAGGAGTCTGTGCTCTACGGGCTGTTCCCAGGGACGCACACCGAGACAAACATCAACTGCTGCTGGAGGACTATCAATTCGGTGAAAGACGCCCTTTGGTCTGCCCGAAACTTGCTGGTCTTCCAGCGCAAAGAGTTGTCCACCACCGAATGTTGCAGACTGGCACATTCCAAGGTCCAGCACTACGTGCTGAGGGACGCACTAAAGCTTCGGGCAGCCGCAGCAAAGGCTCAATGGGGAAAGACCACAGTGTAAGATCCCCCACCAAGCTGAACTGAGGGGCTGGATCCATGGGAAACCCCTCGAACTGTATCGTTAATATTTTCATTTGCTGTAAATGTAAAACGGTTTTTGGCATGACAATTGTGAAATGGAAGGGTTGTGAAGAAACTCATGTTAGTATAGAAGGAAACTGATCTCCCTTGCAAAGTTTGTATTTTTTGGTGCTGTTTGAAACTGTTTGGCAATGTAATTTTTGCAGATTTTTATGAATAAAGTATATTTTGGAAATTTAAAAAAAAATTTTTTGCAAATATCTTAAGAGAATTTCCTCAAAGCTGCTGTCACTGTGCTGGCAGAAGTACAGCAAAAACCGTTTATGTGTGTAAACTCTGCACTTCTGCGAAATTTACAGCTAAAGTCAAGAGCTGTGAGGAAATTCCACAACATTATTCTTTCTCGGAATACATGCATTGCAAGAAAAGCCATCATTGATTACCCATCCTTAGCTGTCTTTGAGAAGGTGGTGATGAGCTGCTTTCTTGCACCTCTGCAATCCATGTATTGAAGATACTCCCACAATTGCTCTGAGGTAGGGATTGCAGGATTTTGTTCCAGTGATGATGGAGGAACAATGATATACATACAAGTCAGGATGGTTGAATTGGTCACTGAATTGTTCACTAGACGATTTTCACAGACAAAGACACTTGTAAAAAGAGCTTAACACATTGACAAAAATGACTTATCGGCTTTAATGAAGCAGTGTAATGCATAAATGAATAAATCAAGATTTATTTAGCTATTTTATTCATTTAAGTTATTCATTCAACAGGGACAGCTATCATTGAAAAATATAGAAAGGGTATTTATGCATGAAGATTTTATTCTCTTTTTTATTCATTCATGGGGTGTGGGTGTCGCTGGCTAGGCCAGCATATATTGCCCATCCCTAATTGCCCTTGTGAAGGTAGTGGTGAGCTGCCCTCTTGAACTGCTACAGTCCATGTGGGATAGGTACATCGACAGTGCTGTTTGGAAGGGACAGATGAGTGATGATAGGGGTGGCTCTCCCTTTTCCATCTCTGGACTGACTGAAGACAGCATATTTTTTTAAAAAGTGTTTTAACCCCTGAGTGCTTTAATTGTTAAGAATAGACAAGTGACAGATTTTCTCTTAAGTTTTAAAAGAAAGATAATTGTTTATTATTCAACACCCGGAATATATGCAATTACACCCGTTCTCATACTCATACAAGTACACACTCAAGAAGAGATAGAGATTATATAGTAACTTGCGTTTAGGTCTTATGAATTTTTAAGCGTTCTCTGTTACACTTGCTTTACCCTGGGGTGAAGACTTGAACTGGTGTAGGCCTGTAATCTTTTCCTTGTTCACTGAAGAAGAGCTTGGGAAGTTTAGGCGGATGGATGCATTGTTGCAGATTTCTCTTGCTATATTCTAGTCCAAGTTCAATGGCAAAGCCCTGGTACGATTTTTCAGGTGGAGAGTTCAAAGCCGATTCCAGTCTCTGCCTCTATGTCGCTTAAAAGCTGGTGGTGTTAGGCAGGGTCCTTTCTCTTCAATCGCACAGATGTCTTTTTTCAACACACCATTAACATATTGTTTGCCTTTGCTCCATGACCTTTTGGTCAGCTATGTGGTCTTGTCCAATCTACACCTTCTCCTTTGTTATCTCTTGTCTCACCCCCACCTTACTTGCTTATAACCTGTGACTTTTCTAATATTTGTCAGTTCTGAAGAAGGGTCACTGACCCGAAACGTTAACTCTGCTTCTTTTCACAGATGCTGCCAGAGCTGCTGAGTGGTTCCAGCATTTCTTGTTTTTACACTGCCTTTGTCCGCCCAGAATATACCATAATTAAAACTCATCAGAAACCTAGTTTCTGTCATGTGGCCAGAATTTCTCTTCCATTGAATTCATAAGTAGTTTTTGAATGGTTAGGCCATTGTCTGACAATGGAGTTCAGGTGTCACTCAATTACATACTATCTTGATAAAATAGAGCTTTTCACAAACATTCTCTGGAGTTCAAGCTTGGAGTCAAAATGTCTGCAGCAATATTGTTAGCCCAATCAGTTGGAGAAATGCAGTCTTAACGCGTTTTAATGACTTTGCAAATGCTTGCCCAGACATGAAGATTAGCACAGGGTTCTTAGTGTATTGGCAGAAAAGAAAAGGTCACCTCACCTCTCAACTCTATTTTGTTTTACAGGAAAAGTGTCCATTTTAAGTTTATTTCATAAGTTCATTTTATAGTTCATAAGTTTGTACTTTGTAAGAGTAACAATATATCTCAAACAGCTGATAATAGATTTTAGGAGTCTGACTAAGATTTATCCATTGGAGCAACAGTGTTCAGACAGCCCTTTCCAAATCTCCAGGTCAGCAAAATTTAAACAAGAAAAATAAGTAATATAAGTGCAAATAGAATTGAGTTGCTGGAGTTTTGAGACTTATCAAGGCATGGGAGCAGCATATGGCCCGAGGGCTGTAAGTTTGACATTCCTGTCTTTTTAGTTGGTACTTGATTGGATCTGACGAAGGGAGAACAGCATGTCAATAGTCGATCTCTCTGCACGAAAGCCACACTGTGCCTCAGGGTAGACGCGCTTTCATTGCTTTCATTGATCTCACCAAAGCCTTTGACCTCGTCAGCAGACGTGGTCTCTTCAGACTACTAGAAAAGATCGGATGTCCACCAAAGCTACTAAGTATCATCACCTCATTCCATGACAATATGAAAGGCACAATTCAACATGGTGGCTCCTCATCAGAGCCCTTTCCTATCCTGAGTGGTGTGAAACAGGGCTGTGTTCTCGCACCCACACTTTTTGGGATTTTCTTCTCCCTGCTGCTTTCACATGCGTTCAAATCCTCTGAAGAAGGAATTTTCCTCCACACAAGATCAGGGGGCAGGTTGTTCAACCTTGCCCGTCTAAGAGCGAAGTCCAAAGTACGGAAAGTCCTCATCAGAGAACTCCTCTTTGCTGACGATGCTGCTTTAACATCTCACACTGAAGAATGCCTGCAGAGTCTCATCGACAGGTTTGCGTCTGCCTGCAATGAATTTGGCCTAACCATCAGCCTCAAGAAAACGAACATCATGGGGCAGGATGTCAGAAATGCTCCATCCATCAATATTGGCGACCACGCTCTGGAAGTGGTTCAAGAGTTCACCTACCTAGGCTCAACTATCACCAGTAACCTGTCTCTAGATGCAGAAATCAACAAGCGCATGGGTAAGGCTTCCACTGCTATGTTCAGACTGGCCAAGAGAGTGTGGGAAAATGGCGCACTGACACGGAACACAAAAGTCCGAGTGTATCAGGCCTGTGTCCTCAGTACCTTGCTCTACGGCAGCGAGGCCTGGACAACGTATGCCAGCCAAGAGCGACGTCTCAATTCATTCCATCTTCGCTGCCTTCGGAGAATACTTGGCATCAGGTGGCAGGACTATATCTCCAACACAGAAGTCCTTGAAGCGGCCAACATCCCCAGCTTATACACACTACTGAGTCAGCGGCACTTGAGATGGCTTGGCCATGTGAGCCGCATGGAAGATGGCAGGATCCCCAAAGACACATTGTACAGCGAGCTCGCCACTGGTATCAGACCCACCGGCCGTCCATGTCTCCGTTATAAAGACGTCTGCAAACGCGACATGAAATCGTGTGACATTGATCACAAGTCGTGGGAGTCAGTTGCCAGCATTCGCCAGAGCTGGCGGGCAGCCATAAAGACAGGGCTAAATTGTGGCGAGTCGAAGAGACTTAGTAGTTGGCAGGAAAAAAGACAGAGGCGCAAGGGGAGAGCCAACTGTGCAACAGCCCCAACAAACAAATTTCTCTGCAGCACCTGTGGAAGAGCCTGTCACTCCAGTATTGGCCTTTATAGCCACTCCAGGCGCTGCTTCACAAACCACTGACCACCTCCAGGCGCGTATCCATTGTCTCTCGAGATAAGGAGGCCCAAAAGAAAAAAGAAAGAAAAGATTGGATAACTTGAACTGAGTGCAGTTTTTTTAATTCTGAAAAGACAGCGTTATATCTAAAAATTGAGGAGATTTTTATTCAATGTGGGGGATTCATATAGATCCTTGAATCTCCTTGACTGATTATAATTAAGTTTCTGCAGGGACCAGAGAATGACATTTTAAGGAAACATCTATAAGACTGATGTTCCACTTTTACTAAATAATTTAAATGTGATAGTAGAGAACTTAAAGTGGCTCTGTTGGCATGGAAGATGTTTTTTGGAAGGCAAGACTATGCATCAGTTCTTATTGGTGATGTTGCATAAGTCATGCATAAATCAGTTTCAACAAAACTTACATAATTGGGTTGTGTGTTCTCAAAAAGACAGCATGGCTGTGGTATTTCTCCCATCACCACCTCACCGCAACAGTTGAATAGTCTGTTGACATTCAATCCAAAAAAACTTATGTGTCCTCTGGTGAGCTGGGAAACGAATTATCCTTTCCCCTGGCCTTGCTGCAGCCCACTTGTGCCTGGATGACTCACCACTTGCTGATACCAACTCTATGCTTGTGTCCAAGGTACATGCAGTGCGAGTATCTGAGCTGGTGGTTGCAAATGTCAGGTCAAGTGATAGGGCCTCTTAGTTAGTGCTGTATTGTTGCTCTCTCTCTCCTTCCTTGGTTGGGCAGGTGGCAGTTATTGGGTGTCTGAAAGCAGGAACTCCAAAAGCGAAGGTTGGTGTGAGGGAAGGGGGTGGTGTGGGAAGCAAGAGGTTCATGGTCGCACCATCTGTAGTTTGAGTATAATGCCAGATAGCAGGATGAGGGTGTACTGAGATTGAGAAAGGACAAAAGGCAGGAACATACCATCGTCTTCAATGTTCTCAAAAATGCCAGATGTCCCAGCTGGTTCCATGGTGCTGAGAACCATCTCCTCCATAAGGTTCAAGAGATGTCCCACACCAGTTGTGTTCTGCATCCTTCTATTGTGTGCCACCTTGTACTGCAAGAGAGAAAGAGCAGGAATTCAGTGATTGTGTAGTGCTGAATTGGGTGACGTACATGCCATTGCTGGAGGTGTATGGAGGCAGCAAGAGGTGAGTGTGAGGCTTCAGCATTGGTAGATGTGTGAGGGTGAGGTGGAGTATTGGGATGTTAGGCATGAGTCCTGAATGCTGTGGAGTGCTGCGGGATGAATGATGGGGGTGAAAGAGGTTTGTGGTGTCGTAGGTAGATGTCATGTGAAGATGCATTAGTTTTCTTGTGGCACTGCTGCTAGGGCCTTGGATCCAGACTCCAGGAGCTGACCTCCCTGGCCACCTGCTGCCACTCCCTTCTGAGGGTGATCCTTGAGAGCCTCCAGGCCCCCTGCAGAACCATCCTGCCCTCCTCTACCACTAAAGTCTCCATCATTCATCACCTTGGAATCCACTCCCTGACCTGATCTTCCATTTTCTATGTTTTTAATTCCAGCCATGCTCTGCTTATTTATTGTTCAAAAAGCCACAGACATGGGTCTCATACAGCCAATTTATCTAGTACCACAGGAAGACGAGCAAAGGGAGAGACAAAAGAGGCCTCTTTTCCCTCAGCTCATGATGCCTAAGCACCAGCATCAGGCAGACAGGAAGGTGAGGAAGCTCCGAATGATATCATCCAGGCACGGCAATATCGAAGATGTGCCCTGGCACGTCATCAAATCCTCAGGACAAGGACAAATTACCTACAAATGTCAGAGAGGCAATGCCAGAGATGCCTAAGGATGTCACATGAAATGGTCACAGGAATTTGTAGCATGACCTGCAGCCACTTGTCTTCAATGGAAATCCCATGCCAGTTGCCCTCAAGATAACTACTGCACTCAGTTTTTTTTCCAGTGGCTCTTTCCAGGGATCTACGGGCGACATATGTTGCATTTTGCAGTCTGCGGCCTACGAGTGCATCAAAGAGGAGACCAATGCCCATTTTCGACATGCCAATTACTTCATATACTTGTCTGTGGACAAGGACAGCCAGGCAGCAAGGTCTGCGGCTTCGGCGCCATCGCTGGGTTCCCTAGAGTGCAAGGGATGATCGACTGTACTCATGTGGCCATTTGAGCCCCTGGGACCAGCCTGCTGTCTTTGTCAATCGCAAAGGCTTCCACTGTTTAAACGTGCACTGGTTTGCTACCACAGGAGACGTATCATGCATGTTTGTGCATGTTTCCCAGGAAGCTGTCATGACTCATACATTTTGAGGATCTCCCAGCTGCCAGCAGTTTTCGAGGAACCAGCTAAAGTAACTGGATGGACCCTGGGTGACAAGGGTTACTCCCCTTTGTACATGGTTGATGACACCAGTACGCCATCTCCAAAGTGCTGCTGAAGAGAGGTACAATGCTGCACACACATCCACCAGAGCCATCACTGACATGCTGAGAATGGGATTCCATTGCTTTGAGCAGTCTGGAGGGACTCTTCAGTGCATACCAGAGAGGGTGTCATGAATAATTGTTGTTTGCTGTGCCTTGCACAACCTTGCAATTAGATGCAGCAACATTCTGCAGGCGGAGGAACACCAGCCCTCATGAAGATGACTATCAAGAGGGTGAGGACAACAATGATAACGATGCTGTCATCGATCTGAGGGCCATGGAGAGACATGCAAGGGACATCAGCGAGCACCTTAGTGATGCATGTTTCAGCCAACAATAAGCCACATCACCAAGGGAGGAGAAACATAACAATTCCACACAGAAATTCCCTTTTGCATGAGGTCTTATTCATCACTGCAATCTTAACAAAGCGTTGCTACACTTTCATGTGATTGACATTTGAAATCATCTACGGACTACGATGAATGCGACTGCACACCACTGCAAGCAGCGTTAAGTTATGATCATAGAAAACAAATGTAAGGCATGACAGTATTGGAAAAAGTTAATAATCATCAGGAAAACAGCCATCATTGAAGAGCGAAGGCTCAAATTCCAATGAGATATGGACACTGGGCATTTCCTGAGATGCTTTGAAAACATCATTGCCCTCCTGCCATGAGCCTCCAAAAAACATCTTTGTATCCATCTGTAACCAAGCAAAACATTACCTAGAGTGGATTAAATTTTACATGAAATAAAAATGTATTAATAAATCTTCTCCATTGTCACACTATGTACAGCACCCATGCCACCTTTGTGCTCAAAACTCTTTCATTTTCCTTTTTCTCCCACTTCATCCAGATGCTACCCCAAAATTAGCATTTGAGATGAAGGCATTTGGCTCAGTGCGCTGCCCTGTTGCTGTGGATGACCGTGGTGGGCACCCTATGGAGGAACGGGGCCTTGATGGCTCCATCCTAATGGGGTTCTGCAGCAATGATGCTTGAGTATCCCCCGCGTGCTTGCCTGCTGGAGGTAAAGGGGTTAATGTTGGGGGGAAGACGAGACACCGCTTACTCTGGGGGTGTCCTCAGAGGAAGGCCCCGGGCAGCTGTCATGCACTCCTCCTCCATATGTGTGTACAATGGCACCTGCCTATCTCCCTGGGGGGAAGGGTCACCTGGAGAGAGGTCCAGGTTTGTCGCCCCCCTCCCCCTCACTTATACTCTGCTGCATGGAGCCCATGGCAACAGAAATGGAATGCAGGTCAGATTGCATATGGCTCATATGCTCAACCAGACTCGCCACAGAGCTCACCAGACTCTCGACTGAGGAAGCCATATGCTCAAATGCCTCGGACATGGCAGACACCATGGCTTGCATGGACTCCTCCATGGCACACGCAAAACCTCGCATGACCTCAGGCATCCCAACATATTTTCCACGTGGCTTTGCTGCACATCCAGCAGACTTCTTGTAGCTACAAAGAGAGGATCATCATGAGCATGGGGATGAGCAAGGGCCTGGACCCCAGCAGTCTTCCAATTGTCAGGGGACCCGGCTGGCACATGCTGCCTCAGCTGCTGGTTCGTGTCTGTGTCGTGCACACCAGCTTGTGACCCAGATATTAATCTTAAACCCACCGCGGATCATGTGGCGGTATCTGCACTGGTGGAGGTGGAAGAAGAGGCAGGTGCCGGTGCACCCTCTGGGGCATTGGCTTCTTCTTCCTCCCCCGAGGAGGATTCTTGGGCCATGTAGCATTCTGTGACTTGACTGCAGGCACCTACAGTGGAGACACAAACAGAAGCACTTTACGCATGTGCTTCACATGAGTTCACACAATTTCCTTCAGTTTCCACATATGGCTGCAAGAGTGGAGATGACATTTCATCCTTACACCTTGTGGCTCCTACATCGCCATCTCCACTTGCCCTGCCTCCCTCCTCTCTCATGATCTCCGTCACCTCCTCCTCAGCCATGGTCAGCAGCCTTATGTCAGGGACCCCTCATCCCGTTCTAGCACACTCATGTTGGTTGTGGTTTTGTTTCCCCTGCAGCAGACAGTGCAGATTTAATGTCATGGCAAATGATGCATCACAACCAACATGCATTAACATCACTCATCCTGCAGTGGCTTTTGCACAACACATCCAATCACATAAACAATGACAATCTTCATCTTGACACAACATCATTTAGTGAATGGCACCAAGGCTGCTCAGACATTCCACTGCATTCCTTGCATACCCATTGCCTTAAAGACACGGAGCCATAGAAAAAAACAATGGCGCTCCTTTACCAGGACCACTTAACCTCGTTGATCTGAGCAAGTTATTAATGCACTTACAGCACTCCACTCATGTTCTACAAGTGACCCCACGGTTCGAGACCTCCTCTGCTGCCTCCATCCAGGCCGTCTTGGTGAGGCGGAGGGGAGTCTTCGCACTCCATCTGCAGGGAAGAGAACCTCCCACCTTTCCTTGATAGCCTGGAGAAGAACCTGCAGGGAGGCATCACTAAACCATGGAGCGGAACGCTGCCTGCTGGCTGCCATGTGCTTCATTTTGGCGGCAGGTAAATTAAATGATGTGAAGTTGGTGGTGACCTTCAGAAAATAAGGGAGGCAAAAAAAAATTGATTTAAGTTAAAGCTTTAATTTAAGCTAGTCTGAAGATTCTTGCATGAAAGGAAGGCTGCTGACCCTTGACACTGCAAGCACAGAACGTTTTATATTTGTGGCGATCATGGTGCTTCGGGCAGTGATGGCGGGTTCCACCAAGGAAAGGCCGTCCCTGCTGCATGATCCCATGTGTATCCCATGCCCGTCGCCGCATGGCTAACATACATACAAAATCGCGTGGGAAACAGGAATTGTGGTGGAAATGGAAGTTATGACAACTTCCCGATCTGTCGTCGGGAACGCCGTGGCACTCCTAAAATTCTCCCCACCATATGTCAACATCTACTGGTTATTCGGTCCCATAGGGCTCCAACCTACATCAGTCCTCATCCTTTGTCGACTGCATGCTAACCTGTTATGTAGGAATGTCTTTTGAGACTCAAAGCCTGGTCACACATGCATATATTTTGTTGGTATTTTCTGAACTGGCCAAGTTAATGTCCAACCTAATCAGAGGCTACTCCAACAAGATGGATAGTTTATGTATTTTCCTGAAATGCTGAAAATGGACTCTGGTGTTCCTTTCCCCATCCTGTCCCATTCAGTGCTGCAGCTCGTCACTTGGCTGAAATAAACAAGTTTGAACCTTGAATCAAGCTACTAATGTCAAACCTGGCTGGCCTTTGAATCTGACGCATCAGCTGAGTGTGCAGCCGAGTGCTGTAAATCATTAAACCATCTTGATTTCATATTTATGTATTTATTTCTGTTCAAGATCTCAGTTCTTACACGGAATGTTTATCATTGATGAATCTTTGTTTTTCTAGTTTCACTGTGTATATTGGCTGCCCTTTTCCACATGATATAAAATGAATGCTGTAATGATTTCATTTGGCATGCGGAAGCTCCGAATAATGAGTGCCAATTCATCGTGCTTGGCTAATTGCAGTCGAAGAACTTTCGGGATATTGAAGACACAATTCAGATCGTTCTTCTCAAATATTAAGATTTGTAACCCTCAGAATTTCACAGACTATGAATCCATCAAACAGCAATACAAACCACAAGTGCCAAAATACTTCAATTTTGCAAGGGATGTCCTCGATAAGTGGAGTGAAATGGAAAAGGTATTTTATAATATTCCTGTATGATAGGAACAGTTCATTTTTAAGTGCAAGAAATGGTTTTTGTGAAACTTGAATGTTTATGGACTCAAAATGTTTCAATTAGTTGAATGGTTGGTACAGTTTATGTGCTCTATATATAATAAGTGAGTTTTAACATTTGAAACACAAGACTCTTGCCAATTGTTGCCACTCTAAAATGATATATGCCTTAATATGTGATTTTGAGAATTAGTAGAGGAAACAAAAGTAATTTTCCTGATTTGACTGATTTTCTGAAGTTACAAGAAGTACACAAAATTCATTTAACTTCAGTTGGAAATTTACACATGTATTAGAAGTAGGGCACTTCATGGACAGCATTTCACTGCCCAGAATTTGTTGTTCGAAATACTGGATTGTTGCGGTGCCAATAATTAGAAGGTAGGGTAAGTTTTTTAAAGGATAAGCACTCTGAATATGTTTTCAATAAGTCTTATTCAATCAAGTACTATGTTTTCTATGGAAAAGCTTTGAGATTTTGAGACAGTCAGACACTCTTGTCTTTTTACTGATAATATTTTCACTGGTACTTCCACAGGCTGGAAGCAGAGGTTCAAACCCTGCTTTCTGGTGGTTGAGTGAATGTGGGCAAGAGGTGAAATGGAGCTTCCAGGAGCTTGGAGTCTACTCCAAGAAGGTGGCCAACATCCTGTCAGAAGCCTGTGATCTACAATTAACTGATCGAGTTATTGTTATCCTGCCCAGAGTTCCGGAATGGTGGCTTGTGAATGTGGCATGCATGAGAACAGGTAAAG
The DNA here is from genome assembly GCF_036365525.1 of Heterodontus francisci. Lineage (NCBI taxonomy): Eukaryota > Metazoa > Chordata > Chondrichthyes > Heterodontiformes > Heterodontidae > Heterodontus > Heterodontus francisci. The sequence continues at coordinate 67,394,199 of NC_090394.1, forward strand.
ATGTTGTCCTCAACATTGCTATGGAGATTAATGTTTAACAAAAGATAGTTTTCTCTCCTGCTTATAAGATATTGACTTAAAGCAGCCCATTTAAAAATCAAATCATTGCAAGGAGTTCTGATTAGCTTGTACAAATTTTTCTTAGTTGGCAAATTTTGAACTATTTTTGTTTAAGCTAATTTATTGGTAAAGTGGGTACTGCGCTCAGTATGATGGAACTGAATTAATGTCTGTAGCAATATTCATTAATTCAGGGTGCCACAGTGATTGTGTCCTTTCCAATACATATGCAATTCATCAGCCTCCCACTTAGCAGACTTATTGACTTATGCAAGGCATGCATTGATCGTATTAGCAGGGCTGCTGTTTCAACAAAAATATTTTAAAAATTGAATAGAAATTATAAATAATTTAAAAAAGCATGTTAGCCAGGTTCTGGTGGTAGGTTTCCCTGTTTTACTGATTCCATGGTAACCTTCAGTTCTGGACAGCTGATTTGTAATCCAGCCCAGGATAAAGAAAAATTACTTCCTGTTACTGAGGAAAATAAAAATTACAAGTAATGAGGCTGAGTAGAAGTAAATTGCATTAAGGTTAATGTTTGGAGATGTCAGGTGTGGATTTTTGCACACTTTACCTATCTGCTTTCCACAAAGGGTTGCAAGTGAATACCAGATATTCCCTTGTAGGCAGAGAGGGAGTATCAGAAGGCAAGTCAAACTGAACCTAATACAAAAACAAAATTCTGCAGATGCTGGAAATCTGAAACAGTAACAGAAAACGCTGGAAATACTCAGCAGGTCAGGCAGTGTCTGTGATGAGAAAAACAGGGTTAACGTTTTAAGTCTGACCTCCATTAAAGATGTAACAGGTTTCAAGCAAGTACCGGTGCAGGGAAAGGAGAGAGGGGAGAACCGAGCAAAAGGAAAGATCTATGATTGGGCAGAAGGCAGGTGAGATTTAATGAACAGCAAAAGCATTACCAGCACCTGCTGTCTGAAAAATTGGGTCAGTGGTTATGATCTGAAATGGTTGAGCTCAATGTTGAGTCTGGAAGGCAATAAAGTGCCTAATGGAAAGATGAATTGCCGTTTCTTGAGCTTCATTGTAATAGTGTAGGAGGCCAAGGACAGGGGTGGTGGTAGGACAGAGAATTAAAATTGCAAAAGATCAGAAGCTTAGGGTTATGCCTAGGAACTGAATGGAGGTGTTGAACAAAGCAATCACCAATCTGCTTTTGCTCTTCCCAGTATCGCAAAGGGAATGGTCCCATCGGAATGCTGAAAGGGGAGGAGAAAATGTGTTGCTGGTGGAATTCCACTGGAGTTAATGGAATTTCTGTCACCTCCAGTATGATGTCACCACCAAACACATCTTCCCCTCCCCGCTCCCTTTAGAACACCCTGGCCCACTCTTCCATCACCTTCAACACACCCTCCCTTCCTATGGCACCTTCCCACATGAACACTGGAGATGCAACACCTGCCCTTTTACTTCCTCCCTTCCCAATATCCAGGGTTCCAAACACTCCTTCTGGGTGAAACTGTGATTTACTTATACCTCTCTCAATTTAATATGTAGTATTCACTTCTCACAATGCAATCTCCTCTACATTGAGAGACCAAACTTAGATTGGGTGATCACTTTTCTGAATACCTCTGTTCAATTTTCAAGCATAACCCTAAGCTTCCATTCGCTTGCTATTTTAATCCTCCCTACCCTTCCCACTCTGACCTCGCCGTCCTCAGCCTCCTGCACTGTTCCAACTAAGTTCAATGAAGCTCAAAGAACAGCACCTCATCTTTCATTAACCACTTTACAAACTTCTGGACTCAATATTGAGTTCAGCAATTACAGATCGTAACCTCTGCCCCCATTTTTTCAGACCACAGGTTCTGGTAATGATTCACTAAATCACTCCTGCACATGTACCTTCTTAAAACCTGTTATAACTATAATGTTTTCCAGTTCTGATGGAAGGTCACAGAACTGAACCTTCAATTCTTTCATTCTCCAAAGATGTTTCTTGGTCTGTTGAGTATTTCAGCATCCTCACTATTTTGCCTCATGAATAATACAAGGTCAGGCTTATTTCTTTAAAGCATTTCAAATCTGAGTCGATAAATTAGTTCCCATTAGTTTTAGTAATTAAGTCTCTGCAAATACTTAGACACTGATCTTTTTTGTTTGTGCTCTGACTAGGTATGGTACTGATCCCTGGCACAAGCCAATTAACAGCCAAAGACATTTGCCAGAGGCTGCAGACCTCCAAAGCCAAATGCATCATTACAAATGACAGCCTGGCAGATGCTGTAGAGTCAGTGGCATCCAAGTGCCCTTCTCTCAAAGCAAAGGTGACTATATCATATAAACGTAGAGAGGGATGGATGAACTTCCAGGACCTTTTCCGGTTAGTAGTAGTTGTATTTACATAGAGCCATTTTGAAATAGATTGTGCTTCATGAACTCAAAAGAAATGCACTTCAAGTATATGTGTAGATGTGAAAAACACTTTCAGTGAGTTTAAGTCAATTAATTTGACACAAAGAGTTGCAATTACACCATGACTATTAGTAGTTAGTAAATTAACTTTAATAGAATAATATAGTGATGTGCTGGGAAATTTGAGCTCCTTAATTGTCCTGTTTTACTGAATTAATTAATTGATACTGACAATGTCTGGTTAATTAATTAAAACTATATGCCATATTATTTTTAGTTGCTTAATTGTGGATCATTATTTGATAGCATTGCGGTGACTTTGCCACAATTATTAATTCAGATAGCCAGGCAGTGAAGGGATAGAACACTGGAGCCTATTCTTTATACACTTAAAAGCTTTTATTTACAGACTTTATGCACCTCCAACCAACAACATTTCTTTCAGCCTGCTCCTATATATATGAGCCCAAGTGAGTTCCCCAATTAATACCCTGCACCTGAATAAAATAAACACCCAATTGATATACAATTAGCACCCTTACATGTCAATGTCCATCAGGATACCTGATTTTAGCAAAAAGAACTGCTGAAAATGGACTAAGCTTGCTTTCGCATCTTATGTTGTCATCTGAGTCTTTCAATAAATTATTGTCACATTTTCATTATTTCTGTTCAAGTAAAGAAAAAGCACAAGCATAAGTATTAATTATGCCCCTATCGTGTGGCAATCTGCTTTGTATGTACAGAACCTACCTCTTGTATGCTGCAATGTTCAGCTGCCAGCAGGAAAATGCTGTTGAAAATACTTTTCCTTTAAATGTCTTTTTGTATTTTACTCTTTTGAGAATTTAAGTCAATCAATAACTACATTTTAAGTGCAACTGTTTTCAAAATTATGCTATGAAGGAGTTTCTGTCTTTTAGCTTGAGGCCTTAACGGTATTAGAAGGATATCTTTTGGTATTGATGGGCATAGGGCTGCATAACCGGGTTGTACCATTGAAGGCATTCAGATTTGAAGTACTTTGTTTTGCAATACAGATCGAAACTTTTTAGAAACTTTCATCTTATAATTTCAACAGATAGGCAAGTGCATTACATTAATACACAAAATTTAATATATCACAAAATTAAAGTGTACATTCAGACATGTTCTGGATAATGTCTCAGCATCCCTTCATATTACTTTCATTTGCTTTATTTTTTATTTTCAAGGGCTCATATTCACACAGATATTTCAAGGATCTAATGTATATTAGTGAATTAACAATTGGTACATTTTTAGTTAGGTTATGGTTGAATTTTATCTCACCACCACTGAAACCTCCAACCATATTTTTGTTACTACTCAAATACGGTACTCCCCAGTCTGTTAAGTTCTTCCCTTTTCACCTCTCCCAGGAGATTACGTGATGAGGTGCGGGTATACTGTCCAGTCATAATGTTCCAGCCATCATGAGGTGTAAGGCAAGGTTGATATATCAGCTGATTTTTTCATGCCTGTCAATTGCTTACGTTCATACACAAACTCCAATTCATCTGGAACTGAGTCAATCACATCCTGTCATGTACTTTGTTATCATGCCAACCTTCATTAGTGCCCTAACCCCAGGCCAATGAATTCAAAAGTGTAGATTTTTGTCTGTAAATCATTCCATGGTCTTGCTGCACACACCTCTGAAACATTCTCCAGTCCTATATCCTAGTTTGCAACCTCCACGCTTTTGATTCTGGCCTTCTATGATGCTCTACATTCTGCCCTCTCTTCGGTGACTGAGCCTGTAGTCATCATTGTCCGCATTCTGAAACTCCCACTCTTAAAGTTGGCACATCTCTCCCCACTTTTAAAAGCCTCCCTCTCAAAACCCTCTTCAACCTGCAAGTTACCTTGTCTAACCCTTACCCGAAATTCATTTTTGGTTTCTAATTCCTCTTTTTAATGGGCTTATAATGCAAGTTGTGCTGGAACCAGAGAGGGGTTTAAGAAAACTGCTTATTTTAATCCAATGGCTTTCATTTCTGTTGTTGTACACTTTCACCCTATACTAATTCAGCATTAACAAAATTGTTTTAGTGCTGCAGTGCCGGCAGCATTGGGGTCACTGCTGATACCTAACCGCAAACACAACCCTGTTTCTTTCATAGGAACATAGGAGCAGGAGTAGGCCATTCAGCCCATCGAACCTGCTCCGCCATTCAATACAATCATGGCTGATCATCCACTTGAATGCCTTTTTCCCACACAATCCCCATATCCCTTTATATCATTGGTATTTAGAAATCTGTCAATCTCTACTTTAAACATATTCAATGACTGAACTTCCACAGCCCTCTGGGGTAGAGAATTCCAAAGATTCACGACCCTCTGAGTAAAGAAATTTCTCCTCATCTCAGTCCTAGGTGGCTTCCCCTTATTTTGAAATTATGCCCCCTGGTTCTAGGCTCCCCAACCAGGGGAAACATCTTATCTGCATCTACCTATCTATCCCTTTAAGTATTTTGTAGGTTTCAATTAGATCACCCCTCATTCTTCGAAACTCTGGAGAATACAGGCCCATTTTCCCCAATCTCTCTTCATCGGACAGTCCCACCAACCTGGGAACAAGTCTGGTGTACCTTCGTTACACTCACTCTATGGCAACAATATCCTTCCTAAGGTAAGGGGACCAAAAATGCACCCAGTACTCCAGGTGCGGTCTAACCAAGGTTCGATACAACTGAAGCAAGACCTCGCTACTCCTGTACTCAAATCCTCTTGTAATAAAGGCTAACATACCATGAGTCTTCCTCATTGCTTGCTGCACCTGCATGTTAGCTTTCAGTGACTTATTGACAAGGACACCCAGGTCTCTTTGTACATCTACACTTTCTCTTACCATTTAAGAAATACTCTGCACATCTATTCCTCCTACCAAAGTGGATACCTTCACATTTTTCCACATTATATTCCATCTGCCATGTTCTTGCACATTCACTTAGCCTGTCCAAATCCCCTTGAAGCGACTTTGCATCTTCCTCACAACACACATTCCCACCTAGTTTTGTGTCATCCTTGAACTTGGAAATATTACATTTGGTCCCCACATCCAAATCATTGATATACATTGTGAACAGCTGGAGCCCAAGTACTGATCCTTGCAGTACCCCACTAGTCAGAGCCTGCCAATGCGAGAATGACCCATTTATTCCTACTCTCTTCTGCCTGTTTACAAATCCTTAATCCATGCCAATATATTACCTCCTATCCCATGTGCTTTAATTTTGCTAACCAACCTCCTCTGGGGGACTTTATCAAAAGCCTTCTGAAAATATAAATATACTACAGCCACCAACTCCCCTTTATCAATTCTGTTAGTAACATTCTCAAAAAACTTCAACAGGTTCTCAAACATGATTTCCATGAATCCATGTTGACTATGCCCAATCAGATCATTATTATCCAAGTGTACATTTATCAAATCCTTTAGAATAGATTCTAGCATTTGTCCTACTACTGATGTAAGGCTAACAGGTCTGTAGTTCTCTGTTTTCTCTCTCCTTCCCTTCTTAAAGAGTGGGGTAACATTTGCTACCTTCCAAACTGCACGAACCATTCCAGAATCTATAGAATTTTGGAAGATGATCGCCAATGTATCCACTATCTCCATAGCTACCTCTTTCAACACTCTGGGATGTAGAATATCATGTCCCAGGGACTTATCAACCTTCAGCCCCATTAATTTCTCCAATACAACCTTCTTGCCAATACTAATTTCCTTCAATCCACATTCTCACTAGTCCCTTGGATCTGTAATTCTGGGAGATTTCTTGTATCTTCCCCAGGGAAGGTGGTGGCGTAGTGGTATCGTCACTGGACTAGTAACCCAGAGACCCAGGGTATTGCTCTAGGGACATGGGTTCAAATCCCACCACAGCAGAAGGTGGAATTTGAATTCAATTAATAAATCTGGAATTAAAAAGCTAGTCATCTAATGATGGCCATGAAACCATTGTCGATTGTTGTAAAAACCCATCTGGTTCACTAATGTCCTTTAGGGAAGGAAATCTGCTGTCCTTACCTGGTCTGGCCTACATGGCCTACATGTGACTCCAGACCCACAATGTGGTTGACTCTTACATGCCCTCTGAAATGGCCTAGCCACTGAGTTGTATCTAACCACTACGAAGTCAATAAAAAGGAATGAAACCGGACGGACCACCCGGCATCGACTTAGGCACCGGAAACGACAACGGCAAACACAGCCCTGTTGACCCTGCAAAGTCCTCCATACTTGTGCCAGAGTTGGGAGAGCTGTCCCACAGACTAGTCAAGCAAAAGCCTGACATAGTCATACTCACAAAACCATACCTGACAGACAATGTCCCAGACACTGCCATCACCATTCCCGGGTATGTCCTGTTCCATCGGCAGGACAGACCCACCAGAGGTGGCGGCACAGTAGGGAGGGAGTTGCCCTGGGAGTCCTCAACATCGACTCTGGACCCCATGAAGTCTCATGGCATCAGGTCAAACATGGACAAGGAAACCTCCTGCTGATTACCACCTACCGCCCTCCCTCAGCTGATGAGTCCATGTTGAACAGCACTTGGAGGAAGCACTGAGGGTGGCAAGGGCACAGAATGTACTCTGGGTGGGGTACTTCAATGTCCATCACCAAGAGGGGCTCGGTAGCACCACTACTGACCGAGCTGGCTGAGTCCTAAAGGACATAGCTGCTAGACTGGGTATGCAGCAGGTGGTGAGAGAACCAATAAGAGGGGAAAACATACTTGACCTCGTCCTCACCAATCTGCCTGCTGCAGATGCATCTGTCCATGACAGTATTGGTAGGAGTGACCACCGCACTATCGTTGTGGAGACGAAGTCCCACCTTCACATTGAGGATACCCTCCATCGTGTTGTGTGGCACTACCACCGTGCTAAATGGGATAGATTTCGAACAGATCTAGCAATGCAAAACTGGGCATCCATGAAGTGCTGTGGGCCATCAGCAGCAGCAGAATTGTACTCAACCACAATTTGTAACCTCATGGCCCGGCATATCCCCCACTCTACCATTACCATCAAGCCAGGAGACCAATCAATGAAGAGTTTAGGAGGGCATGCCAGGAGCAGCACCAGGCACACCTCAAAATGAGGTGTCAACCTAGTGAAGCTACAACACAGGACTATCTGCGTGCCAAATTGTGTAAGCAGCATGCGATAGACAGAGCTAAGCGATCCCATAACCAACGGATCAGATCTAAGCTCTGCAGTCCTGCCACATCCAGCCATGAATGGTGGTGGACAATTAAACAACTAACTGGAGGAGGTGGCTCCACAAATATCCCTATCCTCAGTGATAGGGGAGCCCAGCACATTAGTGCGAAAGATAAGGCTGAAGCATTTGCAACAATCTTCAGCCAGAAGTGCCGAGTTGATGATCCATCTCGGCCTCCTCCTGAAGTCCCCAGCATCACAGATGCCAGACTTCAGCCAATTCGATTCACTCCGCGTGATATCAAGAAACGACTGAAGGCACTGGATACTGCAAAGGCTATGGGCCCTGACAATATTCTGGCAATAGTACTGAAGACCTGTGCTCCAGAACTTGCCGCGCCCCTAGCCAAGCTGTTCCAGTACAGCTACAACATTGGCATCTACCCTGCAATGTGGAAAATTGCCCAGATATGTCCTGTACACAAAAAGCAGGACAAGTCCAACCCAGCCAATTACTGCCCCGTCAGCCTACTCTCAACCATCAGTAAAGTGATGGAAGGTGTCATCAACAGTGCCATCAAGCGGCACTTGCTTAGCAATAACCTGCTCAGTGACGCTCAGTTTGGGTTCTGCCAGGGCCACTCAGCTCCTGACCGCAATCCAGCCTTGGTTCAAACATGGACAAAAGAGCTGAACTCGAGGTGAGATGAGAGTGACTATCCTTCACATCAAGGCAGCATTTGACCGAGTATGGCATCAAGGAGCAAAACTGTCAATGGGAATCGGGGGGAAAACCCTCTGCTGGCTGGAGTCACACCTAGCGCAAAGGAAGATGGTTGTGGTTGTTGGAGGTCAGTCATCTGAGCTCCAGGACATCACTGCAGGAGTTCCTCAGGGTAGTGTCCTAGGCCCAACCATCTTCAACTGCTTCATCAATGACCTTCCTTCAATAATAAGGTCAGAAGTGGGGATGTTTGCTGATGATTGCACAATGTTCAGCACCATTCGTGACTCCTCAGATACTGAAGCAGTCCGTGTGGAAATGCAGCAAGACCTGGACAATATCCAGGCTTGGGCTGATAAGTGACAAGTAACATTTGTGCCACAGAAGTGCCAGGCAATGACCATCTCCAACAAGAGAGAATCTAACCATCTCCCCTTGACATTCAATGGCATTACCATTGCTGAATCCCCCACGATCAACATCCTAGGGGCTACCATTGACCAGAAACTGAACTGGAGTAGCCATATAAATACCGTGGCTACAAGAGTAGGTCAGAGGCTAGGAATCCTGAGGCGAGTAACTCACCTCCTGACTCCCCAAAGCCTGTCCACCATCTCCAAGGCACAAGTCAGGAGTGTGATGGAATACTCTCCACTTGCCTGGATGGGTGCAGCTCCAACAACACTCAAGAAGCTCGACACCATCCAGGACAAAGCAGCCCACTTGATTGGCACCCCATCTATGAACATTCACTCCCTCCACCACCAAAGCACAGTGGCAGCAGCGTGTACCATCTAGAAGATGCACTGCAGCAATGCACCAAGGCTCCTTGGACAGCACCTTCCAAACCCGCGACCTCTACCAACTAGAAGGACAAGGGCAGCAAATGCATGGGAACACCATCACCTGCAAGTTTCCCTCCAAGTCACACACCATCCTAACTTTGAACTATATCACCGTTCCTTCACTGTCACTGGGTCAAAATCCTGGAACTCCCTTCCTAACAGTACTGTGGGTGTACCTACCCCACATGGACTGCAGCAGTTCAAGAAGGCAGCCCACCACCACCTTGTCAAGGGAAATTAGGGATGGGCAATAAATGCTGGCCTGGCCCACATCCCATGAATGAATAAAAACAAAATCTTCCTCAGTGAAGGCAAACACAAAGTAATCATTTAGCTTCTCTGCCATTTCTCTATTCTCCATTATAAATGTTCCTGACTCTGCCTGTAATGGACCCACATTTGTCCCAGCCAAACATTTCCTTTTTATGTATCTATAGAAGCTTTTACAGTCCATTTTTATGTTTTTTGATCATTTACATTCATATTCTATTCTCCCTTTCTTTATCAGTTTCTTGGTCCTCCTTTGCTGTATTCTAAATTCCTCCCAATCCTTAGGTTTATTACTATTTCTGGCAACTTTATAGGCCTTTTCTTTTAATCTTATACAATCTTTAATTTTCTCTGTTAGCCACAGTTGACTGCCTTTTTTTTGGGGGGGGTGGTGGTTTGTGCCTTGAAGGAATGTACAGTTGCTGTAAATTATGTAATACTTCTTTAAAGACTATCCATTGCCTATGTACGTCATACCTTTTAATGTATTTTCTCAATCCACCTCTGCCAATTTGCCCCTCATACCTTCATAATTTCCTTTGTTCAAATTTAACACCCTTCATTTGCCTGTAGCATACCCATGATCTGCCAGCACCATTCAATATGCAATGTATGTGGAATCCATTGAATAAAAGCTCTGGAAGCAGCAGATTATGAGCATTGAAGTCTGGATATCTGGCAATAGGTTATAAGAGCGCTGCAAGAATTTCTCCCTGAGATAATTCAATGTGTGATTTGTCCTTCAGTTTTTGATACTTATTTCAGTATCAAAGTTACTGGTTATAACATTGTAAGTGCTCCATTTATTTCAGGCAGAAACAGCTCCGCTTACTCACCTGTGATATGGTATGAGTGAAGTACACATGAAAAACTGATGCATGGTTTTTTAAATATATTCATATCGACTTTAAACAGTTCAGTGGCAGAAGCTGAAATAGTATCAAAATCTGAAGGACAAAATTGTGTTTGTGATGCAGTGCAGGCAGGTTTGAGGGCCACTGCTGATGTCTGTATATTTTAAGAACACAGAAATATACAGAATTGGAAATAACAATCTCCATTTATCAAGAGGCCACAGACTTCTTGTCCCCCTATTTTATCTCTGATACTGTTCAATAGCTGTATCGGTTAAAACAAATCTAGCACCCTCTTAAAATTTCTAAAATCTCCTGCATCCACTGTCTCCCTAGTTTGGCTATCCCACATGTACCGTTTACATCCAATCAAAACGCACCTACCCACCAGTATTTTCTCAAACGCTAAATTAAACATTAGGTACCGCAACATGAGGAAATTCAATTCATCTATACAACAAAACAGCTCAAGCAATGGGGTTGTTTACAAATTCGGGTCTGCTGTACATGCATTCTCAGATTCAGTGACATCAGATGTTCACATAAGCCATCTGAGTATCTTACTTCTATGGGAGTTGACTCACACTAGTCTGTTTCTACTGGTATGATAACATAGCTTGAGGGTTCCCTTTTGTGGCTTTTACCAGATATTCATGTCTTTCATGAGTGTTTCAATCTCTGAAGGTGAACTTACTAAACATTTGAGTATTGCTGAAAATAGAGACATTTTGTCAAAGCTTTTTTGTCTTGCATTCATCAGAACAATTCGCAAGAAACCAATGTAAGGGAAATAACAAATTTATACTGTGTGAGAAGAGAGTGCGGATTGGTTGGCAAGTGGACTCTGATTGGTAGAGGCATTGCCATGGAGAATGCACCAGTTTATGGTGACTAACAGTTAACTGCAAGTTTTGTTTGAAATTTAATCCAGGCAGCTTGACTCTAATTGGTTAAGGCATTGCCCTGAGGAATGAACCAGTGCATGGCTGTCACTTATTTTTTTCAGCTGAAACAGGTGCAATGTGTGTACATGTTCTTTCTGTCTGCAAAGAACAGGACCCTATTTATTAATATATGTAGCTTCCAGTACGTGCAAATGCATCACACTGCAAGCCCAACAATCTTAAATTGGTTGGCAGCATAATTCTTAGCACGCTGAGGATTATTTAGCAAATGTTGTCCAATCGCGGAATCACATCAAATGTTGGACACTGTGTTTTGAGTTTTGCAAGCAAGGGCTGGTTGGGTATGGCCTGTTCCATGCCAGTTGCGAACAGCAGAAGGGACATGTTGCTTGATACGATCCGCCAGTCTTTGGGACGTACGGCCTATATAGCTAGCCTCACACTGGCATTGAAATTTATATATCACATTACTCATTTGTGTGATAGGCAGAGTAGCAGCATGAAACAGCCAGCTTTACCTGTTGCTCAAATTTTTGGGATACATTACCCTTCCAGGGTAATCTGAAGTAGACTGGGCATTTTCAGGGCCAAAAATGATGGCCTTAAACTCGTTCATAAGTTTGTGCAATTAGCCATTGTCACGCAGGATACCTTTGATTCGCCCTATTTCAACATCAAGCTTGCATGGTGAGCAAATGACTCAGGCCCTATTTACAAGGTTGCCGATAAGACCAATCTTATAATGCATGGAACTGTAAGAATCCCAATGCCTGTACTGACCAGTGAAGGTAGACTGTGGTAGAGAACCCCTTAGCAGATTTCTCAACTAGTACGTCAAGGAGAGGGAGCTCATTTGACTGCTCCGTTTCCAAGGTGAATTTGAGCGTAGGATAGAGTCCATTAAGACAAGTAAGGAAATTATTACATGCAGCTGCGGATTCAAATAAAGCAAACATATCATTTACATATTGGAAATGTGCAAGAGGTAGGAGATTAGGTGTCATTCCCTTGAAGGTACGTTTCTCATGGCATCCTGCATAACAATTGTCCTGATGAGTGCAAGACAAAAAGCTTTGACAAAATGTCTCGATTTTCAGCAATACTCAAGTTCTGTACTACCAAATGACTGTACAAAACATTTGTTGAGATGAGGACAGATATGAATCAATAACTTTTGTTATTTCACAGTCAGGTGGGCATACAGAACAGCACTTATGATCAGACTTGGTCTCTGATATTTACAAGGAGGTGGAGTGATTTTTAGCAGCCTGGAAAATTGGGAAGCGCAGGACCTCATTTGAATTTTTTTTCCTTTCTGCCTAGCAACTGGCCAGATTGAAGGCTGGCTGGCTGTTAGGTAAGAAGGCCTGCAGTAGAACCTAGAAGAGGAGGGAAAGGTTCAGGGAAGAGGGTGAGAGATCAAGGGCGGTGGGAGGGAGGGAAATCCCAGGTTGACATTGGATTGCAGGAGGATCGGATCACCAGGGTGTCCCGTACCAGATAGGGAAGAGGGAGTCTGGAGATCACAGGGAAGAAGGCAAATCAAGGCCGGTTAGCTTGGGCAGAACCAATCTTGCTCCCCCTGACTAAACTATGGGAGAGAATTTTGAACCCCAGGACGGGTGGGATTAAACTAGAAGCAGGCGCATTAACGGTAGGATAGAGTGAGGTTTCCTATTTTTAAGAATTTAACCCCTGCCCCTTTCCCACCCATCCTGGGTTTAAAATTTTCTATCACCCCCACCTCACCCCAGTTCAATCAGTACCATTAATCTTGGTGCTGCAATACAAATTGCTTCCCCACATCAGTGAATCATCTTGCCCTTTTGAAACAAGTTGACTTCTAATTGTCTTCCTGCACCTCTAACTTAAATCTTGCCACTTAAAATAAAAAAGGGGATGTATTGAATAAACTAATCAAACTCAAAGAGAATAAAGCCCCTGGTCTAGATGGATTGCATCCACACATTTTAAAAGAATCTAGGGAAGAGATAGCAGAGGCATTAATTAATAATTTGTTAGAAAAAGGTGTAGTGCCAGAGGACTGGCGGATAGCCTATACGTAATTCCTATACTTAAAGGGGACAGAACATGCCCAGAGAATTATAGACCAGTCATCTTAACACCAGAGCTAGGAAAAATAATGGAATCCCTATTAAAGAAGGGAACAGAAGAACATCTAGAAAAAAATATATAATAATTAATAATCAGCATAGATTTCAAAAGGGAAAATCTTGCTTGACCAACCTCATTGAATTTTTTGAGGAGGTAACTGTTATGACTTCAGTGAGGCCGTAAATGTGAAAATACAATATATGAACCTCCAGACCAATTTAAAGAATTACACAACAAGATTTCATGTTTTAAGACTTCTTATAACATCTAAATTAAAAGAAATCCCCAATGAACTGAATAGTACTTTTTAAGTGACTGATACCCCAAATTACAAAGAAAGTTATTTTCTTTGCTTATTAAAATACTTGAAAACTTCACACCACACTTACATGTTACACAGACTTTTTTGATTATGACATCCTTTGTGGTTAAAAGTCCTAAACTCCTTCCAGTTGCGGTAGGTCGGATCTCCGAGATTATTTCAAAAATCAATGTTCTCTTTGCTGACTTCTCCGAGCACATTAGACCTAGACCTCTGTGAATAAGGCATTTCTTGGTAATCCTGCTGGTCTTCTACTTCTCCGCAAGCTTCAACAAGCTTAGCTCTCAAAACAGGTTCAAGTCTTCGCAGCCTTTTACTCTAACAGGCTTCTGAGAGCTGGTATTTCTCTCTCTCTCTCTCTCTCAAGGCCACACCTGCTGGTTTCTCTTACAGCCTGCTGTGAGGCTGCAACCACTGAGTCCCCTTCCTCCAGCCTGCCTTGAAGCCACATTGGTTTCTTCTCTTACAGCCTGTTTGCCTTCAGAAAGTCTGTTAAATTTATCTGGACTCAAGTCAATAGCTTATTGTATTCCAGAAATGCAGAGTCCAGAAATATGGTTTTACCTTTTTGCCTTTTTCAATGTATGAGAATACAATCTGCTTTAAAAACATTAAAAGTAACTTTTTCCAAATCTCCTGAAGTTACAGCGATGGAGCAGGAGAAGCAAGGAAATTCCCAGTGCTTGGCTTTTGTTCATAATTCCACTTAAATAGACAGCCGGTGATGCATGAATGTGATTGACACATTTTTGTGTTTATAAGTTTTTACTCATACCTTTTGAATGGATAAGACTAAGCAAGGGTTGTCGCATTTGATGAAATAAAAGTATTTGACATGATCACAGTTGACCAACGTTTCCGAGTATTGGTTTAATCAGATTAATTTCCAAAGACTCTTGCATGACTGTGGGTTTGACCGGGCTGACTGCCAATAACACTGGGACTGAGTTATCTCTGAGTTAGAATGAGCAACCACAATGTTGAGGAACTGCTGTGGACAGTCTTGAAGAATCAAACAATCATCAGTGAAAGCTGTGATGCACAAACAATGAAGAGTTTAATGATTTGGTGTGGAATTGGTTGCTAGCTGCAGAAACGTTTTGACTTTGGGACCAACAGTGCAAGAAAAGACTTGGGGGAATTTATTGGCACTGAAAATTTTGGCAGTGGCAAAATAATGAGAAAGGGTCAGCCTGTTTCTAGGGCATGGAATGTGGGAGACTGCATAGGTGAAAAAAACAGAGGGAGAGAGATTATTTTGTTAAGGATTCAAATAGATCCATCTCATAAATGTGAGGTTATCCACTTTGGTGGCAAAAACAGAAAGGCAGATTATTATCTGAACGGCGATAGATTGGGAAAGCCGGAGGTACAGCGAGACCTGGGTGTCCTGCACCAGTCGCTGAAAGTAAGCATGCAGGTGCAGCAAGCAGTTAAGAAGGCAAATGGTATGTTGGCCTTCATAGCGAAAGGATTCGAGTACAAGAGCAAGGATGTCTTGCAGCAATTATACAAGGTGAGACCGCATCTGGAGTATTGTGTGCAGTTTTGGTCTCCTTATCTGAGGAAAGATGTTCTTGCTATGGAGGGAGTACAGCGAAGGTTCACCAGACTGATTCATGGGATGGCAGGACTGACGTATGAAGAGAGAATGGGTCGATTAGGCTGGTATTCGCAAAAGTTTAGAAGAATGAGAGGGGATCTCATAGAAACCTACAAAATTCTAACAGGATTGGACAGACTAGATACAGGAAGGATGTTCCCGATGGTGGGGGATTCGAGGTCCAGAGGTCACAGTCTAAGGATAAGGGGTAAGCCATTTAGGACTGAGATGAGGAGGGATTTCTTCACCCAGAGGGTGGTGAACCTGTGGAATTCTCTACCACGGAAAGCAGTTGAAGCCAAATCATTAAATATAATCAAGAAAGAGTTAGATATAGTTCTTCGGGCTAAAGGAATCAAGGGATACGGGATGAAAGCAGGAACAGGGGTACTGAGCGTGGATGATCAGCCATGATCGTATTGAATGGCAGTGCAGGCTCGAAGGGCCGAATGGGCTACTCCTGCTCCTATTTTTCTATGTTTCTATGTTTTGGAAAAAATGGTTAAAAATTGACAAAGGTCTTAATTCTACTTCCTAAGAAATGCATCCGCTGACCACAAATGTGCAAATACCAAGAGTTTGGATCCAATGGCCATTTTCTTTACCAGCGGAACCACAGGAGATCCAAAAATGGCCCTACACACCCACTGCAGTTATGGACTAGGCCTTGCAGTGAATGGAAGGTCAGACAACCAATCTATGTATAAATTTGGAGTATATATGATAATTTGGCATTGTAATATCTGGAACTTTGGCACTATTCTGTTCAAACTTAAGCCTAAAATGTTAATCACAAATGTTTTTGCTGTGGCAAATAATGAGTAGACTATATATTTTTCTTAATACGATATTTATTGTCTACATGCCACCACACAGGGAGGCAACCTGCTCACAGGCCACTGCAAGTGACATTCTATAACCATCTACAAAACTGTGAGCCTGAGAATCTGACAGGCAGTGACATTACAACATGTGTTGTTAACAGGGTAGACCCCAAGTTTCAAACTGAACAATTGAGTACGGAGCTAGAAACAGTCAGTGGGGGAGAAATTGCTCCTTGTTGTGTCCATTTTCTGGGTGGAAAACAAAGGGGAAAGGACCAATTTTGCAGGGCTATGTCATGCACCCGAAGGATGGATGAAATAAGTCCAATGGCATATTGGCCTTGGGCAATATTCAGGTGTCCTGTGCAGTACCTTAAACTGGTGTTAGGCCCCTTGCATATGTTAACAAGGCCTAATACCTGTTTAAGAACCAACTGCAGAAATTGGGCAGTGCTGAGCAGAGCAGCTGGCAAGCCTGCTCCATTCAAGTTTTCCAACATTTGCTGCGGCCTAACCAATGGCTGACAACAAACATGCAAGATTATTGTTATTTTATTTTGACATGGAGCCAGGAGGAGCAGGTGTGCTTCCCATGGCTCCACAGCATTACTGAGGGCTGCTGCTAGGCTGTGCAGGCCCTTTCCCACTCTCCTGCACCACCTCCCACGACCTACCTAAGGGACGCTGGCAGCCCCAAGTTGTCCATCCTAAAACCGCCTCTGGAGGTGTGATGACAACCGTAGCTTGCTAGCGATATCAAAATGAGGCCTGCGGCCCAAGTTGGCAGCCTCAGGTTTCTAGCTTCTGGCAAGTAATGGAAGCCCACTGGCCATTCTGAGCCTCAAAATGGACTTAAATGGAATTTTAGCCCACTGTGTTGTGAGTGCTACTTAAGCCCACATTTATATGGAGAAGTTGGAATGGGAGAGGTAATCCTATATTCTGTGTATTTGATGTTGACTATTTGCATTGCAAAAATGTATGGTGCATTGAGGGTCCAGATTACTACTCTGTGTAGTGATAAGTCACAGAACAAATATTTAATTGTGATTTGTAAAGATGAGATTTCATGTGTATGTATTTATTAAGTATACAACAAAAAATTTGAAAAACTATTTCCAGATTTTGAATGCTGGGAAGTTATATGTGTTCACTGTCAAAATTTAAAAATGCTCGTTAGAGCAGACATTTTCTTTAATACCTAATATTATTTTGGCAACAAGGACTTGTTCTTTAATTTATTAGTATGTGTAGCTCATGATTAAAACATCTGCTTTGAAATTAATCACTGAGGCCATGATTCCTACTGCAATTTGGAAAATTGCCTTCCATTTTCTTCCCACCTTTCCTTTCCACCAGTTGTGCAGCCCATGGCAACCATCAGTACTTTGGTACTGTACTCAAGTGACTTCTTGTGTGATTCAGTAACAGCTGGTGAGCTATTTGATTGTGGCATCTATCACAGTCAAACCAGGCCCTTTCGTCACCTGGCATCCACATATGCATATTTTAGCAGAGATCAAGGGTGCTAATAAGGAGTGGAAACCTTGGATCATTTTTCATTGTTTTTCATTCTCTTCTCCCACACTTTCTCTCTTCCCCCATTTATTCAGTGGCAACAAAGTCACTTACATTGGCCTTATCAAGATCAGGAATTGAATCTAGAATCTTCCTGGCCATTATTAGCTCAGTGCCATGCTGCATGATACTCACTGTGCCATTTGAGTACTCAGTATTGGCTAGGTTTCCAAAAATATGTTTGATTATAATCTAGTGGGAAGAAGGTTGATTATGGTAATTCCATCCACCAGGTACTGGTTGGATCTCACTCCCTCAGATGTAATGTGGAATACCTCAGACACTGGCTGGGCTAAGTCTGCATGGAGCAGCATCTTCTCGCCATGGATTCAAGGATCGTGTGTTTTTGTCCGTCAGATGCAACGGTTTGAACCCAGATCTGTACTGGAAGTAAGCAAACAGTCACTGTTCTTTTTCAATAAAACATAATTAAAAGTATACTGTTGATGCCAGTTGTATAGGCACCTTACCTATGGAATGAATCGCATGCACAAAGCACTTTCTATTCACTTCCACTCTATGGCATTTCTAATCAAAGTGCAGAACTTAATTACAAACTCATGCTTCTGGCATATATGTTTTCTAATTAGTTATTCCAATCAACCATTGCAATTTTTAGCCAGAGGCAAAAGTATGTTTTGAAAGTCAAATTGCCTTGGTGTAAATAATATGTTTGGTTTATTTTACTTTCACTGAATTTCTAATCAGTTAAAAGGCTGATGTATAAAATATATACATTGGCACTTTTTATTCTGCTTTTATTATGAATGTTGGCCTTCATGGCCACATTTTCTTCAAGTCCCTCACAATTCCTACCAACATCCATCACCTCCTAAGGAGGTAGTCTATGATAGAATAGTATATGTTGGGAATAATTTTCCCTTTAGATGTGGGTGTATAACTGGAGGCCAATCCACAATCACCGGTTTTCTGTCCACACCCAAAGGGAAAGTTGTCCTGTGCAATCTGGATGCAGAGTATTTGGTGGGCCACATTTCCTTTTCTCACTCAAGGCTATGGTGTTGTTATTATAATATTCTGATAACTATTAGGCTTAGGTCAGAACATATAAGAAACTGACAGTTGAAATAACAGGAATTTATTGAACACGTCTTGCATCTATGCTTTCCTCTACAACTCTCCATGAGCTTCTGTACAGATTGCATTACATCACTTCCTGTGATGATGCACACAGTCTATTTACATAATCTGCCCACTAAGAACCCAATGTCTACTATATTACGTTATACTACATCACCACCGCCCCCCCCCACCCCCACCCACCCCAAGTCTCTGACTTCTCTTTTCAGATATATAATCACTGTGGCGTTTTCACAAGTCTGCTGTAACGAGTTCTTCTTTCTTTTGAAGGGGTTTGAGGTTTTGGGTCTTCTTGTTCCTCCTTCTGACTCTGCTGAGCTTGAGTAGAACTGTTGGATGACTCAAGTTCTTCATTTGGATTGTCCTCTGGATTGATGCTGATTGCAGCATCACTGGTTCATCAAAGCTTTGATGATTGGTTCTCCTGTATTTATTGCTTCTTTGGTATCACCATCAATAGTCAGTTTGGACAATGTATGATCGTGGATATGGTAATTGCTTGATCACTTCTCCATACCGATTTTGATCTCGAACTCAAACTGATTCCCCTAAATGGATGTCTGATAGATGTCATATAACAAAAAACCTGCCATAATTTTATGATTGATTTAACCAATCTCTATCCTCTCTTTCCTTCATTTTTTCCAAGTCTTCCCTAATAATTGTGGCTTGAGTGTACTTGTGAGTGTCGGAAGTTGGGTCTTCAGCCTTCTTCCCATTAACAATTCGCATGGGGCTTAAACATTCTGAAGTGGTGCCGATTGATAACCTAGAAGTGCTAGTTGAAAATCTTCATTCTTTTTTAATCATGCCTTCACAGTCCGTACTCCTCTCTCTGCTTCACCATTAGCCTGAGGGTACCTTGGTGAAGGTGTGATATGCGGGACAAAGCCATATACTTCTGTAAATTCTCTGAAGCATTCATTTGCAAATTGCGGCCCATTGTCAGACATTACAGTATCCGGAATTCCATGCGTAGCAAAAATTTCTCTCAAGGATGTGATTACAGCTTCTGAACTTTGACCTTGTAGCTGTTTAATTTCAATCCACCTTGAATAGTAATCGACTACTATTAGGAACATTTTACTTTTGTGCTCAAAGATGGATTCCTAGACGTTCCCACGGTCTAGACGGAAAGGAAGATGACGTGTGGTTCTTTCATCTCCTGACAGTTGATAGCACATCCCTTTATCATCTCTTCAATTTCTTTCGATATAGCAGGCCACCACACTGAATGTCTTGCCCTGGCTCTACACCTCGTAACACCCAGATGGCCTTGATGCAATCTCTCCTAGATGTCTAATCTCAAGACTCTATGGATAACTAATCTCTCAAAGTAGATCAGTAAATCATCAACTCTGCTTAGATGACCCCTCTGTTCATAATACTGTTTTATGTGGCATGTACACTGGCCATCCATTAAAGCAATAATCTCTAATTTTCACACATACTTTGTTTTCTGTGCATTCCTGATCTTACTCAGTTTTTGAACTGTAGCAGGTTTTTTTTATTCATTCATGGGATGTGGGCGTGGCTGGCAAGGCCAACATTTATTGCCCATCTCTAATTGCCCTTGAGAAGTTGCTGATGAGCTGCCTTCTTGAAGCGCTGCAGTTCATGTGAGGTAGATACACCCACGGTGCTATTAGGAAGGGGGTTCTCGGATTTTGACTCAGCATCAGTGAAGGAATGCTGATATAGTTCCAAGTCAGGATGGTGTGTGACCTGGAGGGGAACTTGCAGGTGGTGGTGTTCCCATGCATTTGCTGCCCTTGTCCTTCTAGTTGGTAAAGTTTGTGGGTTTGCAAGGTGCTGTCTAAGGAGCCTTGGTGCTTTGCTGCAGTGCATCTTGTAGATGGTACACATTGCTGCCACTGTGCATCGGTGGTGGAGGGAGTGAATGTTGTGAATGGGGTGCCAATCAAGCTTTGTCCTGGATGGTGTCGAGCTTCTTGAGTGTTGTTGGAGCTGCACTCATCGTGCAAGTGGAGAGTATTCCGTCACACTCCTGACTTATGCCTTGTAGATGGTGGACAGGCTTTGGGGAGTCAGGAGGTGAATTACTCGCCTCAGGATTCGTGGCTTCTGACCTGCTCTTGTAGCCACGGTATTTATATGGCTAGTCCAGTTCAGTTTCTGGTCAATGGTAACCCCTAAGATGTTGATAGTGGGGAATTCAGCGATTGTAATGCCATTGAATGTCAAGAGGAGATGGTTAGATTCTCTCTTGTTGGTGATGGAGGTATCATTGTTGTCGTTGTCAAAGCAAAAACAGGAAAGGACGGCATTACCCCTGAAATAATCAACAGTGCCAACCCGGCTATACTCTCAGCACTCCATGAACTGCTATGCCTGTGCTGGGATGAGGAACAGTACACAGGACATGCACGATGCCAATATCATCATCCGCTATAAGAACAAGGGTGACCACAGTGACTGCGACAACTACTGTGGAATCTCCCTGCTCAGCATAGTGGGGAAAGCCTTCACTCGAGTTGTTTTAAACAGACTCCAGAAGCTGTCTGAGCGTGTCTACCCTGAGGCACAATGCGGCTTTCGAGCAGGGAGATCCACCATTGACGTGCTGTTCTCCCTTCGCCAGTTACAGGAGAAATGCTGCAAACAATGGATGCCCCTCTACGTTGCCTTCATAGATCTCACCAAAGCCTTTGATCTCGTCAGCAGACGTGGTCTCTTCAAACTACTAGCAAAGATCGGATGTCCAGCAAAGCTACAAAGTATCATCACCTCATTCTATGACAATATGAAAGGCACAATTCAGCATAGCGGTGCCTCATCAGACCCCTTTCCTATCATAAGGGGCGTGACAGGGCTGTGTTCTCGCACCTACACTGTTTGGGATCTTCTTCTCACTGCTGCTCTCACATGCGTTTAAGTCTTCAGAAGAAGGAATTTTCCTCCACACAAGATCAGTTGGCAGGTTGTTCAACCTTGCCCATCTTAGAGCGAAGACCAAAGTGCAGAAAGTCCTCATCAGGGAACTCCTCTTTGCTAACGATGCTGCAATAACATCCCACTTGGAAGAGTGTCTGCAGAGACTCATCAACAGGATTGTGGTTGCCTGCAACAAAATTGGCCTAACGATCAGCCTCAAGAAAACAAACATCATGGGACAGGACGTCAGAAATGCTCCATCCGTCAATATCGGCGACCACGCTCTGGAAGGGGTTCACGAGTTCACCTACCACCACTAACCTGTCTCTCAAGGCAGAAATCAACAAGTGCATGGGAAAGGCGTCTGCTGCTATGTCCAGACTGGCCAAGAGGGCGTGGGAAAATGGCGCACTGACACGGAACACAAAAGTCCGAGTGTTTCAAGCCTGTGTCCTCAGTACCTTGCTCCACGACAGCGAGGCCTGGACAATGTATGTCAGCCAAGAGCGACATCTCCATGCATTCCATCTTTGTTGTCTCTGGAGAATCCTTGGCATCAGGTGGCAGGACCGTATCTTGAAAGCAAAAGTCCTCAAGGTGACCAACATCCCCAGCATATACGCGCTACTAAGCCAACGGCGCTTGAGGTGGCTTGGCCATGTGAGCCTCATGGAAGATGGCAGGATCCCCAAGAATGCATTGTACAGCAAGCTCGTCACTGGTGTGTGACCCACTGGCCGTCCATGTCTCCTCTTTAAAGACATCTGCAAACGCGACATGAAGTCCTGCGACATTGACCACAAGTTGTGGGAGTCAGTTGCCAGTGATCGCCAGAGCTGGCGGACAGCTATAAAGGCGGGGTTAAAGAGAGGCGAGTCGAAGAGACCTAGCAGTTGGCAGGAAAAGAGACAGAAGTGTAAGGAGAGAGCCAACTGTGTAACAGCCCCGACAACCAATTTTATCTGCAGCATCCGTGGAAGAGTTTGTCACTCTAGAATTGGCCTTTATAGCCACTCCAGGCGCTGCTTCAAAAACCACTGACCACCTCTAGGTGCTTACCCATTGTCTTTCGAGGCAAGGAGGCCAAAGAAAGAATGCCATTGAATGTCAAGAGGAGATGGTTAGATTCTTTCTTGTTGGTGATAGAGGTAACGTTGTTGTCGTTGTCAAAGCAAAAACATCTACTCTTTGAGAAGCAAAATATTTCCTTTTTCTGGTCCTGCTGTTGGACTACCTGGTAAAGCAGCTCCTGTGACCTGCTGTTTACCTGGAAAGTATTCATTTTTTGCTTCAAATCTCATCAATCTTAACCATGTATTCTTGGAGGTAATTTTGCAAGCTCCTTTGAGTTTAATAGAGTAACCAACAATTTATGATCTGTTTCAATTTTGAATTGAAGTCCTAGGATGTAACCTGAAATTTTTTCACATGCTCAAGTTGCTGCTAAAGTTTCCTTTTCTATTAACACAGTTCTCTGCTTGGTTTCTGTTAATGAACAAGAAGCAAAATATACCAGCCTGCGTCTCCCATCTCTCTGTACTTGAAATAGGACTGCTCCCAATCCCGTAGGTGATGCATCCACAGCTATGATGGTGAATAGCACCGGGTCATAATGGGCTAATGCCTCCAATTATATTAACATTCCTTTGATTTTCTCGATTGATTCTTGCTGGCCTTCTTTCCAACACCAAACATTGTTGTTTTTCAACAACTGTCCTAATGGTTCATTGATTGTGGTTAAATTGGGTAGAGATTTTCCTACTTGATTCACCATTTCCATAAACTGCTGAAGCTCTGTACATTTTTAGGCTCTGGGAATTCCCTTATCAGTTTTGTCTTTTGTGGATCTGCTCGAATACACAAACCCTCTATTATATGTCCAATAAACTTTACCATTGGCTGTGAAAAAACACATTTTTTGTTCCATGCTTCTTCCAATCTTTGCAGTACTGCTGTTACTCTAACATTGTGTTCTTTTTGATTGGCATCATCCAAAAGGCAAATAATTCCATCCAATCCTTCCAGAATCCTCAACATAGTCCTTTGAAAGATCTGAGGCACTGATGTTATTCCAAATGATAATCTGCTGATTAAAATCTGCCAAACAGTGTTACAAATGTTGTTAGAAGTGTAGATTCCTCATCTAAGGGTAATTGCCAAAATCTGCATCCAATTTGGTGAAGATTGAGCTCCTTCCTAGTTTTGCCAAACTCTTATCTACTGATAACATTGGATGTATTTCTCTTTCCACTGCCTTATTCAGTTGTGTCAGGCCAATACAGATTCCAATTGAACTGTTAGGTTTCTTCACTGGAACCATACCTGAGCACCATCCTGTAGGTTTTGCTACAGGTGAAATAACTGCTTTTTTTGTCATTAATTCAATTTCCTTTTTAACTTTTTCTAGAAGTGGATGTGGGACTTTCCTGTGTATACAAACATACTGGACTGAATGTTACGAGTGCACTGGAGTTCACAGTAGCGCACTCTAATGGCGGCGTGCATCTCGCGTGGATGCGCCCTCCCTGAGCCCCCGTGATATTACGCACATGGCTGATTTAATAGAGGGGGTGGAGCAGCTGCCCCCGATGGAGTAGAGGGGGCAGCCACCGCGTCCCCGGCAACAGTGTCCAGCACCACTATGTAGACGCGGCTCCATTTTTAAAGGGCTTACAGTTAATTTTAATTTTTAAAGGTACATCAATAGTCATTTTTATTAAATATAAAGTTAAGTGATGGAGGCCCTTCCCCAAATCCCCCTCAATGGTCATTTGATTGCCCGAAATGACCAACAATTGGTTTTTTCAAATAGCTGAACTTTCCCCCCCCCATCCTTCAATCTTTAGCCCTTCAACCCCTTTTAACCATCCCCACATCCAATAAAAATTGTTTCCCCACTGCTCCACCCACCTCCACCCTGAAAATTTTATTCCTCCTCCCTCCCCACCAGGTTCGCACCTTGGAACGGAGTTCCGAAGGTGAGCGAAGGCCAAACGGAGGCCATTAAATTGGTGTGTGAATACCTCCACCTGCAGGTAAGTTAATTTAAATATTATTAGGGGTAATTTTAATATGGAGATGAAGGGCCCGCCACCAGGTGATGGAGTGGGGGGGGGCAGCCACACCGAGGTGCCCCCACTGCTGGGCCCTTCACAACGACACGGGTAGAGGCATGCCTCTCCCTGCAGAATTTTACCGAACCATGGCATCGAGGGACCGGTAAAATTCAGCCCATTGGTTCTGCTTTCTTCTTTAGAGGAACAAAATATGCCATTTTTAACTTCCCCAATCCTCTAAATACTTTTGGAAATTTGGCTTTAAAATTTCTAGGCTTGTCTCCCTTACATTCAAGCTCTTCCACTCTATATTTGTGTTGTAAATATGCAAGCCTTCCTACTTAGGAATGAACAGTTTTGATTTTTAATTACATACAAGGTCTCAGAAATTTGCTTTCCCCAGTAACTCAATGTTGTCTTTAACTCTCCCATTACCTTCAACTTGATGCCTCCAGGCCCATATAATTTTTTACCTGTTAGTTTGAGAATTTTCTTTTTCAGCCACGGTTCTGTGTCTGATAATACTGAAACTGCTGTTCCTGTGTCCAGTTTCAAATCAGTCTTGTTGCCTTCCACAAGAATTTCTACCATCCAGCAACTCTCACTGGTTGCCTGGATTTCCCCTATATATATCCCTATATTTCCACACTTTGTACATCATGTACTTCATAAACTTTTTTGTTCTCTCAGGATTTTCCTTTAATTGCATTCAGTGCTTTTTTTTAGTGCGATACACTGACTGAAAGTGTCCCTTTTTTGCATGAAAAACACTCTGCTTCTCTGGCTGGGCAGTTTTCCCACTTGTGCCTCACTTAACCACACTTTCTGCAGTTGGTTGCGACTACCTCTAGATGCTGTTCCCAACTTTCTTGTCTTTTACCGTCATTTTTCCCTTTCATTTTAATGCATTCAATGGAGTCTGCTGCTCTTGAGATCGGACTCTCTCTGTCCTCTCGAACAACGAATCGGTTAATCCTTTTAACCTCTGCTTGTCTGCTGAACTCAATCACTTTCATTAACGTGAGATCATCCATTGACTGTAGATGATCCAAAGGGGTGTTGTCTAATACATGGACTACAATCCTATCTCTAATCAGCTCTTCCTGTAAGCTACTATATTCGCAATCCTCCGCGAGTTTGAAAGTCATTGATAAATGAATCAATGCTATCGCCTTTCTGCTGAGTACACTTATTAAGTTTGGCACACTCCTCGAGTGCCTTAATAACTTCTTCATATGTAGCCTGATCTTCATCTATGCCTTGAGTAAGGAGGATGTGGTTGCATACTCCTCCATTGCATTCAATAGCTACTGACCTGCTCCTTGTCAGGCTTCTGTGCAAAACCCGATGAAGCACAATACCTTATAAACCTCTGGTACCATCTCACCCACGCCTCGGCTTGATTCAGTCCAGCTACTTTTTCTAAGTTCTCCAACAAAAGCAAAGATTTCTCCATCTTTTCTAATTTACCGCTGCTACCATATAATATTCTGATAACTATTAGGCTTAGTACAGAATATATGGGTCTGACGGATGAAATAACAGGAGTTTATTGAACACAGGAGGGTTTTCTGACACAGTATGTAGACAGGCCAACCAGGGGCGATGCCACATTGGATTTGGTACTGGGTAATGAACCCGGCCAGGTGTTAGATTTAGATGTAGGTGAGCACTTTGGTGATAGTGATCACAATTCGGTTAGGTTTACCTTAGCGATGGGCAGGGACAGTTATATACCGCAGGGCAAAAATTATAGCTGGGGGATAGGAAATTATGATGCGATTAGGCAAGATTTAGGATGCGTAGGATGGGGAAGGAAACTGCAGGGGATGGGAACAATCGAAATGTGGAGCTTATTCAAGGAGCAGCTACTGCGTGTCCTTGATAAGTATGTACCTGTGAGGCAGGGAGGAAGTTGTCGAGCGAGGGAGCCGTGGTTTACTAAAGAAGTTGAAGCGCTTGTCAAGAGGAAGAAGAAGGCTTATGTTAGGATGAGACGTGAAGGCTCAGTTAGGGCGCTTGAGAGTTACAAGCTAGCCAGGAAGGATCTAAAGGGAGAGCCAAGAAGAGCAAAGAGAGGACACGAGAAGTCATTGGCGGATAGGATCAGGCAAAACCCTAAGGCTTTCTATTGGTATATCAGGAATAAAAGAATGACTAGAGTTAGATTCGGGCCAATCAAGGATAGTAGTGGGAAGTTGTGTGTGGAATCAGAGGAGATAGGGGAAGCATTAAATGAATATTTTGCGTCAGTATTTACAGTAGAGAAAGAAAATGTTGTCGAGGAGAATACTGAGATTCAGGCTACTAGGCTAGATGGGATTGAGTTTCACAAGGAGGAGGTGTTATCAATTTTGGAAAGTGTGAAAATAGATAAGTCCCCTGGGCCAGATGGGATTTATCCTAGGATTCTCTGGGAAGCTAGGGAGGAGATTGCAGAGCCTTTGTCCTTGATCTTTATGTCGTCATTGTCAACAGGAATAGTGCCGGAAGACTGGAGGATAGCAAATGTTGTCCCCTTGTTCAAGAAGGGGAGTAGAGACAGCCCTGGTAATTATAGACCTGTGAGCCTTACTTCGGTTGTGGGTAAAATGTTGGAAAAGGTTATAAGAGACAGGATTTATAATCATCTTGAAAAGAATAAGTTCATTAGCGATAGTCAGCACGGTTTTGTGACGGGTAGGTCGTGCCTCACAAACCTTATTGAGTTTTTCAAGAAGGTGACCAAACAGGTGGATGAGGGTAAAGCAGTGGATGTGGTGTATATGGATTTCAGTAAGGCGTTTGATAAGGTTCCCCACGGTAGGCTATTGCAGAAAATACGGAAGTATGGGGTTAAAGGTGATTTAGAGCTTTGGATCAGAAATTGGCTAGCTGAAAGAAGACAGAGGGTGGTGGTTGATGGCAAATGTTCATCCTGGAGTTTAGTTACTAGTGGTGTACCGCAAGGATCTGTTTTAGGGGCCACTGCTGTTTGTCATTTTTATAAATGACCTGGAAGAGGGTGTAGAAGGGTGGGTTAGTAAATTTGCGGATGACACTAAGGTCGGTGGAGTTGTGGATAGTGCCGAAGGATGTTGTAGGGTACAGAGGGACATAGATAGGCTGCAGAGCTGGGCTGAGAGATGGCAAATGGAGTTTAATGCGGAAAAGTGTGAGGTGATTCACTTTGGAAGGAGTAACAGGAATGCAGAGTACTGGGCTAATGGGAAGATTCTTGGTAGTGTAGATGATCAGAGAGATCTTGGTGTCCAGGTACATAAATCCCTGAAGGTTGCTACCTAGGTTAATAGGGCTGTTAAGAAGGCATATGGTGTGTTAGCTTTTATTAGTAGGGGGATCGAGTTTCGGAGCCACGAGGTCATGCTGCAGCTGTACAAAACTCTGGTGAGACCGCACCTGGAGTATTGCATGCAGTTCTGGTCACCGCATTATAGGAAGGATGTGGAAGCTTTGGAAAGGGTGCAGAGGAGATTTACTAGGATGTTGCCTGGTATGGAGGGAAGGTCTTACGAGGAAAGGCTGAGGGACTTGAGGTTGTTTTCGTTGGAGAGAAGGAGGAGGAGAGGTGACTTAATAGAGGCATATAAGATAATCAGAGGGTTAGATAGGGTGGATAGTGAGAGTCTTTTTCTTTTTCCTCGGATGGTGATGGCAAACATGAGGGGACATAGCTTTAAGTTGAGGGGTGATAGATATAGGACAGATGTCAGAGGTAGTTTCTTTACTCAGAGAGTAGTAGGGGCGTGGAACGCCCTGCCTGCAGCAGTAGTAGACTCGCCAACTTTAAGGGCATTTAAGTGGTCATTGGATAGACATATGGATGAAAATGGAATAGTGTAGGTCAGATGGTTTCACAGGTCGGCGCAACACCGAGGGCCGAAGGGCCTGTACTGCGCTGTAACGTTCTAACATCTTACATCTATGGTTTCCTGCACAATTCTCCACGAGGTTCTGTACAGATTACATTTCATCACTTCCTGTGATGATGCACACAGTCTATTTACATAATCTGCCCAGTAACAATGCAGTATCTACTATATTATACTACAGTTACAATGCTTGGTTTCACTGTCTCCTCTCATCACAAGTAGTACTGCCACATCTCTTTTGTTCCTAAAGCTGCTTGCAAAAAATTTGCCGCCTTTTGTGATGAACATTTATTTTCCTCTCAAAAATTCTTAATGCTCTGCAAGCTGAAGTTTGTCATTGCTTGCATTCTACTCCTGTGTTAGGGGCTGGGTCTCTTCTGGTACCTCTCTCACATACCCCGGGAGTATACAAGAAAAAGCTTGCCATCCAATACATTACTGATCTCGCCCCCAGAGAATTTCTTTCTTCATTGAAACTTTTCTCGTCTCCTTTTTATCAATATTGCTATGCTCACTGCTCCTGAGTACTCTCCTCTCTTGGACTCAGGCGAGAGCATTATTAACATATGCCAATTGGGGTCCTATGATATCCTCAGGATCCTGATAGGAATTGGAAGTCCAACAATAGCATCATTAAGTATATTTGGTCTAGTTGGATGCTGAAGGAGGTTCTACATGATCAACTTTATTTTTGTTTCCATTAAATTATTTCCCTGCTTATCCCTTATGGAATTTTATATTCAAAATTATTTTGGCTTTTTTGTGACTAAATTTTAATGTGGTTGAGTTTCATGCACTCTCACTCCAACCAACCCGAGTGACCTACACAGGTCTGCACATTTCTCCCTATATGATGTTGTGGGCATGGAGTCAAGTGAAGAAGGATAGGAACCAGATCTTTCCAAATCAAGAATGACAAATGTGGCAGGAAGTTCGTAGTGAATTTCATTCGGTATTTTAAAAAATTGAAAGTTTTTTTTAAATGTATACAGACCGGAATAATTGGGCTGGTTATTTGTGGTATCCAGAAAATTCCTGCCTGAGGCATGCTGTTCTTTGAAGACTGATGTTTATTTTGCTATTGGCTTTGGTTGATTTATTTTTAAATGTTCTTTTCCTAGGTTTTATCCAGGTATCCAATAACAACCTTCTGTTCTCCGCCTACTACATATCGTATGCTTGTACAGAGCAATGTCAGCAGGTATATTATTCATTTTCTGATCATTCTTTGTTTACCATCCATTTTGTCTCATCATGTTTAACAACTATGCAAACCCACCGACATCACCATGCTGTCTGCATCCATGCCCAGGACTCCTTAAAACCATTTACAGCTTCTTCCTGATTCGGCACAGTGCCCTTTTCCCTTTACTAACTACTGCATTGTTGTAGGTAGTTTTGTTTTCTTCAGGATAGTATTCTCCAAATGACTTTGTTTGCAGATTGAAACCTTTCCTGCAGTTTGGTAAGAGTTTACATGGAGATTAGCACAATAGTAAATGACTGACCAAAGGCCAATTCTAGCACATTCTTTGTGTTTCATTTCTACAGAAGCCGCAACAAAGCTATTTAGTTAAGGAAGTGGGAGGGGACTCATACTGCTGGACACACAAAATAGCCCAGCATATCAAAAATAAAACAAGAGCACTGATCTAATTTGATCTCTTTTGTAACCTGAGTTCCTGCAGACTGAATTGATTTTCCAGATACCTGAATTTTATCCATTTTGGGTTTGGATGTTCATATTTTTATGAAACTGAAATTTTTGCATCCAAAAATTAAAATATAAATGTAGCCTACCCTACAAAGGACTTCAACACCGTCTCAAAATTCTAAAAAAAAAATTATTTCTAGTTCCAATGCATGGTATATTGAGAACTTATCTAAACAGACAATGAGACTGATGCTGAAAGCTCTGCACCACTTATAGCCTCAACTTTTCTTTTTAAATTTAGTTACAGATTCAAAAACCTCCAGCATTGTGTGAGCGCTGGTGAGCCCCTTAACCCAGAGGTGATGGAGAAATGGAAAGAACAGACAGGCTTAGACATCTATGAAGGATATGGACAGACAGAGACAGTAAGTGTTTTAACCTTGAGTAACAGGTTGTGTTTCTTTAATGAAGAAAGAAAGAAACCAGCCAGCTTTGCAATGATGGAAAGTGCCTGGTAACCTAGGAAGGCAGTTCTTGAACCTTAGGAAATAACTTGTAACATAGGATCATCTGGAGAATAAAGATAGCCTGTAGCTATTTTCTCCATTACCAATCATCTCCTTCAACCCCTCTCACCTGCTCCCTCCATCCTCACTTCCAACAAGTATGAGAAACTCATGGACTTCTTTGTCATTAGGATTGAGACCATCTGTTCAGCTACCTCTGCTGCTTGCCCCCTTCCCCACTATGCCAAACTTCCCTACTGTCCTTGCCCTAAACCTACATCTATCTTTAGTTTCTCTTCCATTTCCCTATATGTCCTCCCCAAGCTCATCTCCATGAGATCGCCTGCTCTCTTGACACCAATTCCTTGAGACTTCTCACTAAATTTTCTTATGGCCCCCATGCTAACTGACATTGTAAATGATTCCCTTTCGTCTGGAACTATGCCCTTCCCTTTCAAAACTGCAGTAACTATTTCCTCAAAAAACTATTCTTGCCCCTTCTGTCCTTGAAACTGCTGTCCCATCTCCAACCTCCCTTTCTTTTCCAAACTGTTTGAAACTGTTGTTGCTGCCCAAATTAGTGGCCATCTTTCCCGCAACGTATTTGAATCTCTCTAATCGGGTTCTCTACCCTGCCACAGGACTGAAACAGCCATAATCAAACTGTGAATGACATCTCTTTATCTGTGGCCATGGTGCATTAACTCTTCTAGTCTACCAGGACTTCTCTGCAGCCTTTGATATGGTTGACCACACCATCTTTTGCAACACCTCTTCATTTCCATGGGTTTACCCTCGCTTGGTTCCACCATTACCCATCCAGTCATAGCCAAAGCATCTCCAGAAATGTTTTCTTTTCTAGCCACCTCATAATTACTACCAGAGTCACCATAGCTGTGCTTCCTTCTCTTCATCTACCTAAAATACAAATTTTATGAATAACCATTTGTATGTGTTTAGCCCTTTTCAGGGGTTGCTAAGAAACCTGCTATTTAAGCCATGCAGTTTTATCACTTGAATGTAATTTTATTGCATGGCCTATCCAGTCATTCAAAGCTTCATATAATGCTTAAAGTCACTGTACCATAATGCAAATATGAATTATATTTGCCACTGGGAAATCATTGTTGTTCTTTTCTGATGCAGTGAAATTTAAACATGTTGTCCTTAAAGAAGGAATCTTTTCAAACATAATTGCTTCTGATTACATAACTCTTTTTACCCATCTCGGATGGGAAATGGCCTCTTATAACAAAACAGCAGATATTTTAGGCAATTATGTTGCATTTGATAATTCCAACTCAAGATTGCTGATAAAACACAAGTAGCCACTAATATTTTTAGCATAACTCTTCGGTTGCGCTTCAAACATTACTTTTAAATCTTCTGAAAATTAAAGTGTTGCTATGTTGAGTTTCATATTTGCTTTGTCATTTTCAACGGTTCTGCTTTTTATGAGACAGCGAGGAAAGTAGCAATTTTTTTTTGCAGGGGTCAAAATACCTAATAGCTGGATAGAATGCAGCCTGGGCTGCCAAAATATTATTTAAAACTTTAATCACTCCATTGAATGTCTAAATCTACCCTGTGAGGACTTTTTGTGATTGTGATTTCACATCTGCTAAAAATGTGCTGTATTTTTTAACGGAATACATATTGAAACAGACATCTGTTGCTGCAGGAACTACTTAATCCACTATTTTCATGGCTTTTTTTTTCAGGCAAAGCTGTTCTTGCCTTTAGAATATAGCACAAGAGATGAAATGGTTCCCCTATGGTTATGCGAATGTAAACATTTTGAACAATTTACTTCTGAGTAGGAAGGATTTAAAGTTATGCAGATAATTTTCCCCAGTGGTCAACAAGGTCTCACGGGAGCAACATTGATGTATTGGTGCATAGTGGATATTTTAGGACTGGAGTAGGGTTGCATTGGTGATGCAAGTTCACCAGCTGTATGTTAATGCTGACATAGCTGTAAATAGTACCTATTCAGTCTTACAAAGGTGGACATTCAAGACCTAAAATGTGATGCACAGTACAACTTCAAAACTGACCCCCTGCATAAGGACCAAGTTATGAGGAAGGACTGAAAAATTTAGGCTTTTGGCCTTCAAGGAAGGCAACCAAGAGGAGACTTTTTCAAGGTATACAAAATAGTCAA
Organism: Heterodontus francisci; assembly: GCF_036365525.1. Lineage (NCBI taxonomy): Eukaryota > Metazoa > Chordata > Chondrichthyes > Heterodontiformes > Heterodontidae > Heterodontus > Heterodontus francisci. Next base: position 67,427,128 of record NC_090394.1, read on the forward strand.
TGGCATTTTATTTATTTTTTCATGGGATGTTGGTATCGCTGGCTGGCAAGCATTTATTGCCCATCCCTAATTGCCCTTGAGAAGGTGGTGGTGAGCCACCTTCTTGAACGCTGCAGTCCTTGGGGTACACCCACAGTGATGTGAGGAAGGGAGTGTCAGGATTGAGACCCAATGACAGTGAAGGAAGGGCAATATAGTTCCAAGTCATGGAGCGAAGTAGAGGGGAGTGGAGTGGACCTGTGGGGAGAACGCTGAGAACGGAGCCTATAAATCAAGCCCGAGGATCGAGGCCCAGTCTCTTACCTTTCGGGAACGGAGAGGAGCAGAGCGGATCTGTGGGGAGAACGCTGAGAGCGGAGCCTATAAATCGAGCCCGAGGATCGAGGCCCAGTCTCTTACCTTCCGGGAGCAGAGTAGAGCGGACCTGTGGGGAGAACGCCGCAAGCGGAGCCTATAAATCAAGCGCGAAGATCAAGGCCCAGTTTCTTACCTTCCAGGGGCGGAGCAGAGAGGAGCGGAGCGGAGTGGACCTGTGGGAAGAACGCCGAGAGCAGAGCCTATAAATCGAGCACGAGGATCGAGGCCCAGTCTCTTACCTTCCAGGAGCAGAGCGGAGCAGACCTGTGGGGAGAACGCCGAGAGCGGAGCCTATAAATCGAGCCTAAGGATCGAGGCCCAGTCTCTTACCTTCTGGGAGCGGAGCAGAGAGGAGCGGAGCAGACCTGTGGGGAGAATGCCGAAAGCAGAGCCTATAAATCAAACCCGAGGATCAAGGCCCAGTCTCTTACCTTCCAGGAGCGGAGCAGACCTGTGGGGAGAACGCTGAGAGCGGAGCCTATAAATCGAGCCCGAGGATCGAGGCCCAGTCTCTTACCTTCCAGGAGCAGAGTGGAGCGGACCTGTGGGGGGAACGCCGCAAGCGGAGCCTATAAATCGAGCGCGAAGTTCAAGGCCCAGTTTCTTACCTTCCAGGGGCGGAGCAGAGAGGAGCGGAGCGGAGTGGACCTGTGGGAAGAACGCCGAGAGCAGAGCCTATAAATCGAGCACGAGGATCAAGGCCCAGTCTCTTACCTTCCAGGAGCAGAGCGGAGCAGACCTGTGGGGAGAACGCCGAGAGCGGAGCCTAGAAATCGAGCCTAAGGATCGAGGCCCAGTCTCTTACCTTCTGGGAGCGGAGCAGAGAGGAGTGGAGCGGACCTGTGGGGAGAATGCCGAAAGCAGAGCCTATAAATCGAGCCCGAGAATCAAGGTCCAGTCTCTTACCTTCAGGAGCGGAGTGGAGAGCAGTCGAACCTCTTCCAGTGTGCCGGAGTTTTGAAAAAAGAAGCCAACAGTGATGTCACAGGAGAGCTGCAAGGTGATTGGTTGGTGAGTCACTGCTGTTAAGGAATAGCTGTAAATAGCTGGGTATCTCAGGTAAGAAAAGTTTAAGAGTTTAAAGTTAATTTCAAATATAGTAAGTAGTGTTTTTTTTTAGGGAGTTCTGTAGTATCGAGGACCAGGGAAGAAGGGCCCTACAGTAACTGATATTATTGGACATTAAGATCTTCCAGAAGGTTGAAATTAATTTAAAGGGTTGAGTCATGGCAGGAGAGCTCAAAGGCATGGTGTGCTCCTCGTGCTCCATGTCGGAAGCTGGGAACAATTCCAGTGCCCGGGACCAGCATGTGACCACCAGGCAGAGCAAGAGGATTAGGCAGGCAGGGCAGGAATCTCCTGTGGCTATTCCCCTGCAAAACAGATATACTGCTTTGGATACTGTTGGGGGAATGGCCTCTCAGGGAAAAGCAGCAACAGCCCAATTCGTTGCACCATGGCTGGCTCTGCTGCACAGGGGAAGAGTAAAAAGTGTGGGAATGCAATAGTTATAGGGGATTCAGTTGTACAGTTGTAAGGGTAATAGATAGGCGTTTCTGTGGCCGCAAAAGAGACTCCAGGATGGTATGTTGCCTCCCTGGTGCTAAGGTCAAGGATGTCTCAGAGCGATTACAGGACATTCTGAAGGGGGAGGGTGCACAGCCAGTGGTCGTGGTACACATTGGTACAAATGACATAGGTTAAAAAAAAGGATGAGGTCCTAAAAGCAGAATATAGGGAGCTAGGAAGTAGTTTGAAAAGTAGGACCTCAAAGGTAGTGATCTCAGGATTACTACCAGTGCCACGTGCTAGTCAGAGTAGAAATCGCAGGATATATCGGATGAATACGTGGCTGAAGAGATGGTGTGAGGGGGAGGGTTTTAAATTCCTGGGGGACCGGTTCTGGGGGAGGTGGGACCAGTACATACTGGACGGGTTACACCTGGGCAGGACAGGTACTGATGTCCTTGGGGGAGTATTTGCTAGAGTGGTTGGGGAGGGTTTAAACTAAAATGGCAGGGGAATGGGAACCTTTGCAAGGAATCAGATGAGGGGGGCTCAAAGACAAGAACAAAAGACAGTAAGGGGAATAAGAAAAGTGATAGGCAGAGAAATCAAGGGCCAGAATCAAACAGGGACACAGGGAAAAATATTGGGAAGAGGACAAGTAATGTTAAAAAGACAAGCCTTAAGGCTTTGTCCCTTAACGCGTGGAGCATTCGCAATAAAGTGGATGGAATAATCGCGCAAAAAGTTGTAAACGGGTATGATATAGTTGGGATTACGGAGACATGGCTGCAAGGTGACCAGGGAAATGAACATCAAGGGATATTCAGTATTTAGGAAGGACAGACAAAAAGCAAAAAGCGGTGGAGTTGTATTGCTGGTTAAGGAGGAAATTAGCGCAATAGTGAGGAAAGATATTAGCTCTGATGATGTGGAATCTGTATGGGTAGAGCTGAGAAACACTAAAAGGCAAAAAACGTTAGTGGGGGTTGTATATAGACCTGCAAACTGTAATGGTGATGTTGGGAATGGCATTAAACAGGAAATTAGAGATGCATGCGATAAAGGAACATATGTAATTATGGGTGATTTTAATCTACATATAGATTGGGCAAATCAAATTAGTCACAATATAGAAGGAATATAGAGGAGGAATTCTTGGAGTGTATACGGGATGGTTTTCTGGACCAATATGTTGAGGAAACAACTAGAAAACAGGCCATCCTAGACTGGGTATTGTGTAATGAGAGAGGAATAAATTGGCAATCTAGTGGTGCGAGACCCGTTGGGGATGAGCGACCATAATATGATAGAATTCTTCATCAAGATGGAGAGTGATGTAGTTGATTCCGAGTCAAGGGTCCTGAATCTTAGTAAAGGAAACTATGAAGGTATGAGGCACGAGTTGGCCATGACGGATTGGGAAACGTTACTTAAAGAGATGACGGTGGATAGGCAATGGAAAACATTTAAAGAACGCATGGATGAACTGCAACAATTGTTTATCCCTGTCTGGCGCAAAAGTAAAACGGAAAAGGTAGCCAAACCATGGCTTACAAGGGAAATTAGAGATAGCATTACATCCAAGGAAGAGGCATATAAATTTGCCAAGAAAAACAACAGACCTGAGGATTGGGAGCAGTTTAGAATTCAGCAAAGGAGGACCAAGGGATTGATAAGAAGGGGAAAATACAGTACGAGATCAAGCTTGCGGGGAACATAAAAACTGGCTGTGAAAGTTTCTATAGGTTTGTGAATAAAAAGATTGAAGACAAATGTGGGTCCCTTACAGTCAGAAACAGGGGAATTTATTATGGGGAATAAAGAAATGGCTGACCAACTAAATGCATACTTTGGTTCGGTCTTCACAAAGGAGGACACAAATATCATACCAGAGATGTTTTTTTTTATATTGTTTCATGGGATGTGGGCATCGCAGGCCAGGCCAGCATTTATTGCCCATCCCTAATTGCCCTTGAACTGAGTGGCTTGCTAGGCCATTTCGAGGGTAGTTAAGAGTCAACCACATTGCTGTGGATCTGGAGTCACATGCAGGTCAGACCGATTAAGGACAGCAGATTTCCTTCCCTAAAGGACGTTAGTGAACCAGATGGGTTTTTACAACAATCGACAATGGTTTCATGGCCATCATTGGACTAGCTTTAAATTCCAGATTTATTAATTGAATTCAAATTCCACCTTCTGCTGTGGTGGGATTCGAACCCATGTCCCCAGAGCAATACCTGGGTCTCTGGGTTACTAGTCCAGTGACAATACCAGTACGCCACTGCCTCTCCTGGGGAACACAGGGCTTAGTGAGAGAGAGGAATTGAAAGAAATCAGTATTAGTAGAAAAATGGTGTTGGGGAAATTGATGGAATCGAAGACCAATAAATCCCCAGGACCTGATGGTATGCATCCCAGAGTACTTAAGGAAGTGGCCCTAGAAATGGTGGATGCATTGGTGGTCATCTTCCAAGATTCTATAGACTCTGGAACAGTTCCTACAGATTGGAGGGTAGCTAATGTAACCCCACTATTTAAAAAGGGAGGTAGAGAGAAAGTCAGACTGGGGAAAGTTCTAGAGTCCATTATCAAAGATTTTATAGCAGAGCACTTGGAGAACAGTGGTAGAATCAGACAGAGTCAGCATGGTTTACGAAAGGGAAATCATGCTTGACAAATCTACTAGAATTCTTCGAGGATGTAGCTAGTAGAGTTGATGAGGGGGAGCCAGTGGATGTGGTTTATTTGGACTTTCAGAAGACTTTCGACAAAGTCCCACCTAAGAAGTTAGCGTGTAAAATTAAAGCGCATGGGATTGGGAGTAGTGTATTGCGATGGATAGAAAATTGGTTGGCAGACAGGAAACAAAGAGTAGGGATAAATGGGTCTTTTTCCAAATGGCAGGCAGTGACTATTGGGGTATCACAGGGATCGGTGCTAGGACCCCAGCTATTCACAATATATATTAATGATTTAGATGAGGGAACTAAATGTGATATCTCCAAATTTGCAGATGACACAAAACTGGGTGGGAGGGTGAGTTGTGAGGAAGATGCAGAGAGGCTTCAGGGTGATTTGAACAAGTTGAGTGAGTGGGCGAATGCATGGCAGATGCAGTATAATGTGGATAATTGTATCCACATTATACTTATCCACTTTGGTAGCAAAAACAGGAAGGCAGATTATTATCTGAACGGCTATAACTGAGAGAGGGGAATATGCAGCAAGACCTGGGTGTTCTCGTATACCAGTCGCTGAAGGTAAGCATGCAGGTGCAACAGGCGATAAAAAAGGCAAATGGTATGTTGGCCTTCATAGCGAGAGGATTCGAGTACAGAAGCAGGGATGTCTTGCTGCAGTTATACAGGGCCTTGATGAGGTCACACCTGGAATATTGTGTGCAGTTTTGATCTCCTTGTCTGAGGAAGCATGTTCTTGCTATAGAGGGAGTGCAGCGAAGGTTTACCAGACTGATTCCTGGGATGGCAGGACTGACGTATGAAGAGAGATTGAGTCGGTTAGGATTATATTAGCTGGAGTTCAGAAGAGTGAGGGGGGATCTCATAGAAACCTATAAAATTCTAACAGGACTTGACATGGTAGATGCAGGAAGGATATTCCCGATGGTGGGGGAGTCCAGAACCAGGGGTCATAGTCTAAGGATACGGGGTAAACCTTTCAGGACTGAGATGAGGAGAAATTTCTTCACCCAGAGAGTGGTGAGCCTGTGGAATTCATTACCACAGAAAGCAGTTGAGGCCAAAACATTGTATGTTTTCAAAAAGGAGTTAGATATAGCTCTTGGGTCTAAAGGGATCAAAGGATATGGGGCGAAAGCCGGAACAGGCTACTGAGTTGGATGATCAGCCATGATCATAACGAATGGTGGAGCAGGCTCGAAGGGCCAAATGGCCTACTTCTCCTATTTTCTATGTGTGTGGTTTGGAGGGGAACTTGCAGGTGGTGGTGTTCCCTGCATCTGCTGCCCTTATCCTTCTAGGTGGCAGGTTTGGAAGCTGTTGTTGAAGGAGCCTTGGTGAGTTGCTGTACTGCTACCATTGTGCATCGGTGGTGGAGGGAATGTTGAAGAAGGTAGATGGGGTGCCAATTAAGCGGGCTGCTTGGTCCTGGATGATGTCAAGCTTCTTGAGTGTTGTTGGAGCTGCACTCATCAGGCAAGTGGAGAGTATTCCATCACACACTCCTGACTTGTGCCTTGTAGATGGTGGACAGACATTGGGGAGTCAGGAGGTGGGTTACTTGCCGCATCATTCCCAGCATCTGACTTGCTCTTGTAGCCACAGTACTTATATGGCTGGCCCAGTTCAGTTTCTGGTCAATGGTAACCCCCAGGATGTTAATAGTGGGGGGTTCAGCGAAGGTAATGCCATTGAATGTCAGGTGGAGATGGTTAGATTCTCTTTTGTTGGAGATGGTCATTGCCTGGGACTTGTGTGGCACCAATGTAATTTGCACTTATCAGCCCAAGCCTGGATGTTGTCCAGGTCTTGCTGCATATGGACGTGGACTGCTTCAGTATCTGAGAAGGTGCGAATGATGCTGAACATTGTGCAATCATCAGTGAAAATCCACACTTCGGACTTTATGATGGAAGGAAGGTCATTGATGAAGCAGCTGAAGAGGTTGGGCCTCAGACTACCCTGAGGAACTCCTGCAGTGATGTCCTGGGACTAAGATGATTGACCTCCAACAATCACAACCATCTTCCTTTGTGCTAGGTATGACTCCAACCAGTGGAGAGTTTTGCCCTGATTCCCATTCACTCCAGTTTTGCTAGGGCTCCTTGATGCCACACTAGGTTAAATGCTGCCTTGATGTCAAGGGCAGTCACTCTCACCTCACCTCTTGAGTTCAGCTCTTTTGCCCATGTTTGGACCAAAGCTGTAAATGAGGTCAGGAGCCGAGTGGAGCTGATGGAACGCAAACTGAGAGTCAGTGAGCAGGTTATTGCTGAGTAAGTGGCACTTGATAGCACTGTCAGCGACACCTTCCATCACTTTGCTGATTGAGAGTAGACTGATGGGGCGATAATTGGCCCAGTAATGGCATAGAAAAAGGAAATCCAGAACATCACTTCAAATTATATATAAACATAAGGGAACACAGGTACAAGCTAGTGAAAGGCAAATGTTTTGCTGAAGGTCTTCATACAATGATTAACACGTGGAATGGATTTTCAGGTATTGTACAAAGGACAAAAATTCTGGAATCCAATTAAACTGTTGCATATAAGCAGTGATTTTTTTTTCCTGTTGATGAACTAGGGTGGGTTTAATGCTCTATCTTATTCATAATATATTTTAGTGCTTGTATTATAGGCATTAGCAGTTTCAGGGGTTTGTGTTCAAGTATAATCCTCCAGAAGGTAAATATATAAAAGGACTATATGAGTGCCCTCTGCTGGATAAAGGGAAGACAAATGAATGAGTTCAGTTGTTCTCTGCAGCATTGAAGCCGACAGCAATTTACAGACAAATGTTATTGAAAACGGATTCATTTTTTGAATCTGGACAGAGAACTTAAATACTTTGAAGTATCACTTTGTATGTGGATAGCTTCTTCTTAATTAAACAGAAATAGAATATTACAATTGATCATAATATAAGACAATATTTATAAACTTAATACAAATAGTTTAAAAGCTCCAAATATTACACTGGGTGATTTGATTGAAATCAGTAAATCAGAGCACAGTAATGGATCATGAGCAAGGATTAGAGATGCTCAACTCCTGCTGGTCTGTTTCCTTTTGTTGCTGGCTGCAGGAACTATCTTCTCGAGAAGTTATAAACTATTGGAGCAACAATTAATATTTTGCATAGGAAGGAATGAGTCACCATTATGAGTATCTTGTCTATTGCTCATTGTAAACCATTATGAATGGATGCTAAAACTTAACTAGGTTTATGCCTGCCATAGTAGACCTAATTGGGCTGATTTTCCCTGGAGTTACTGGCTCCTGAGTGTAACTCCAAAGGTTGGTTTGGGAAACTTTCTGCTGTTTCCACGCACTACCCTGCCCCCCTCCCTCCCCATCCCCCATCCCCAGTCCCATCACTTCTGGGATTCCCTGTCAGAATTTATATCAGACACATATTACACCTGCCAAAATAGGTGGACATATTGTAATAAGTGCAAATTATGGGAATGTCATACAACATCTATCCTGTCATTTGTGTCATTGTAAAGCTGGACTTGAGGAGCATGGCTATGTTCCAGATGTAGTGCTGCTGGGGTGTGTGAAAGGTGAGACTTACATTTTAAATGCCCCCAAAGGGTGTTGATTCAATTTCCCATTACTGTAAATTCAATTTTTCAAATATCCTGCCTTTTTAGGGGCCCAGAGGTTGCTAATCATGGTATGCTGCAGCAAGTACCTGTGGTGTTCCACAACAGTTTCCCTTCCTCCCCTGAGAATGGCTGTTCAACTCAGAGAAATTCTGACAGGAGCCTGCCACAATTACTTAAATGAGTCTGACCCCAGGACATAGGCAGGCAGAGGTCCCAACCCACTAATGTTGTGTTGCATTCTGCCCATGAAGAAAATCGTTCTCTTGCTATTTAAGAGTACATTAAACTATATTTATGGCAGAGTATTTATTTCTCAACCATTGCTGATATATAGCTAGTTGTATTTGTGCAATATGCTTTTGATATGTGTACCAATGAGAATTTTGCACTGCATTGTTCATATTTCTTTCATCCAAATTGTATTCCTGAAACAGTGACCCTGAAATTCTCCTGGTTTTCTGCAACAACTCCATTTAAGCCATTTTTTGGAAAAGGGTCTCCCACTGGAGTTATGACAGAAGATAAGTAGAACCACCATGGAATTTCAGCCCCAATGTATTTAAAATCTTTCAATCACTCATAACCATATCTCAAGTTCATTTGCTTTGGCCTCATTTCTATGATGCTAGCAGCTAGTTCAGTAAGAACATATAGTGCTCTGAAAGTCAATGTTATGTAGGAGGGAAATTTTAAACAGAATTAAGAACACATTTATTTGTAAGGTTAAAAATCATGTCTACAAACTTAAAAAAATGTATTTGAAAGTGATTAACATTTGTGCTATAGCTGTGACAGTTATTGTAAAATAATAGATGTGCTTATCGCACAACTTGTTGTCCTGCTTCACAGAAGGGAGGTGATTGGATCTTTCAGTAGTTGAATGATATTAGCTACATCCTTCTGTTTATTATATCGGAGTTGTAAAGCTGTGTGGGTAACACACACACGTTTAGTCTACTTCAAATTTGAAACTGCTTAATGCAAATGACCCATTATTTCAAATTTGACAATTATATTGTTTTAATTAAATTAATTTGTGTAAAATGACAAGATTAATAGTAGACTGTAAGATGAAACTGCAGAAATATTATTAGTAGGTTATGAAGCTGATCAAAGTGAAATGCAGCTAATAACATACTTACACATTTATGCAGTTTGTAAGCCGTTGTTGAACTGGCAGCCAGACTACTGCAGTTCTGTGTTATTAGTACTGTTTGAGTAAGTGTAATAAGAACAATGCAGATATAGTCATACAGGTCTGAGCAAGATTTTCAGAAACCTTGCAGCAAAATTTGTAAATTGCAGTCTGCAGAATACCACATTATAGTATATTATACGACATTACAAAAATGTTAGGAATTTGTTCCCAACAGGAAAGTAATGTAGGCCAACTCCCAAGTTTTTGTGAATGGAATTAGTGCATCTGCAGCATAATATATTTAAATTTATATATTTAATCTTCATCAGAATCAATGCTGGGAAAATTGGCCACTTCACCATATTTTGCATATGCTCCCAAAGCAAGTGAATTTTTTGCATCAGCCATTCTTATGGAGGCTGACAGTTTAGCATCAATTTATGGGTAGTCTTATGGTGTGGGACTGAGCATATTCATCTACAGTACTGCCAGAACCTTGTGGGCCATACGTTTGTACAAATCCTGAGGTGAGATTGGTGCAGTTGCAAAGCTGCTGATATTTATGTCGCCATTTGGAACACAAAACAAATAAGAGCAGTTTCATGTGTTCTGTGATTGCCAGTCCTCCACTGACAACTAAAGTTACATACCTTTGCATTGGTTAACAAAAATCTACCTAGAATACATTTTATTCTTGTTCGTATTTTATGGTGCTTTGAACTGTTGAGCATTGTGATTATAATTATTTTTGCTCTATTCCATAATTACCATGTAGGTGTTAATCGCAGGGACGTTCAAAGGCATGAAAATTAAACCCGGTTCAATCGGGAAGCCATCTCCAGCATTTAACGTGCAGGTAAACACTGTCCGTTGGATGTCTTTTAAATTGCCATTAAAGATCCAAATCCTGAGCTGCAGTCTTTTTTTCAGTGCTCTAGACAAATTGGCTGTTGTGTTTCCTAGACAACAGGAGGAACTACAGTGAATTACTACAAAAAAGTAATTCATATTACCACTCTTTCAGGCAGTGCATTCCAGATCACAGCAAAAAAAGGTTTCTCATATAGCCTCTGGTTCTTTTGCCAATCACCTTAAATCTGTGCGCTCTGGTTTCTGACCCTTCTGCCACTAGAAAAATTTTTAGCTCACCAGTTTTGAGAAACATATGCCTTTCAATTTGTAATAAAGTTTGCCTTTATACAGTACCTTGCAGATCCTCAGGGTATCCCAAAATGCTTCACAGCCTATGAATTACTTTTTTGTTCCAATTTACTGCAGTTCCTCACTTCTGTGAGAAACACAACAGCCAAGTGGTGCACAGTAAAGTGCCTTAAACACCAGTGAATCATAATGACCAATTAAAATCTGTTTTGGTGGAGGGATAGATGTTGACTGCAACACCTCCTCTACACTTCTTCAAATACTGCAGCACTCCTTCAGTACTACACTGAAGTGCCAACCTAGATTATGCACTCAAATCCTGGAGTCGGGCTTGAAACACAACTTTCTAATTCAGTAATAAAAAATATAAATGCTGGAAATACTCAGCAGGTCTGGCAGCATCTGTGGAGAGAGAAGCAGAGTTAATGTTTCAGGTCAGTGACCCTTCTTCAGAACTGACAAATAATAGAAATGTGAAAAGGTTTTAAGCAAGTGAAGCGGGGGTGGGGCAAGAGATAACAAAGGAAAAAGTGTAGATAGGACAAGGTCACAAACAATAACCAACCAGAAGGTCACGGAGCAAAGGCAAACAATATGTTAATGGTGTGTTGAAAGACAAAGCATTAGTACAAATAGGGTGTTAATGGACTGAAAACTGAACAGCCGCAAGTACAAACATGAAAAAAGTGGGTAGGCAAACTGTTTGAACTAAGATAAAATAAAATAAAATAAACATTAAAAAAAAATTAAGAAAAAAATAACTAAAAATAAAAGTAAAATGGGGGGCCCGTAATGCTCTGAAATTATTGAACTCAATGTTCAATCCAGCAGGCTGTAGTGGGCCGAACTGGTAAATGAGATGCTGTTCCTTGAGCTTGCGTTGATGTTCACTGGAACACTGTAGCAATCCCAGGACAGAGACGTGAGCATGAGAGCAGGGGGAAGTGTTGCAATGGCAAGCAACCGGAAGCTCGGGGACATGCTTTCGGACTGAGCGGAGGTGTTCCGCAAAGTGGTCACCCAGTCTGCGTTTGGACTCCCCAATGTAGAGGAGACCACAGTATGAGCAGCGAATACAGAATACTACATTGAAAGAAGTACAAGTAAATCGCTGCTTCACCTGAAAGGAGTGTTTGGGGCCTGGGATAGTGAGGAGAGGAGGTAAATGGGCAGGTATTACACCTCCTGCAATTGCAGGGGAAGGTGCCGTGGGAAGGGGACGAGGTGGTGAGGGTAATGGAGGAGTGGACCAGGGTGTCACGGAGGGAACGATCCCTTCAGAATTCTGACAGGGGAAGGGAAGGGGAAGATGCATTTGGTAGTAGCATCACGCTGGAGGTGGCGGAAATGGCAGAGGATGATCCTTTGGATATGGAGGCTAATGGGATGAAAGGTGAGGACAAGTGGATTCCTGTCACGGTTCTGGGAGGGAGGGGAAGGGGTGAGGGTAGAGGTGCAGGAAATGGGCCGGACACAGTTAAGAGCCCTGTCAACCACAGTGGGGGGCGGGGGGGGGGGGGGGGGGGGGGAACCGTCGGTTGGGGAAGGGGAGAAAGGAAAACATATCAGAAGCGCTGTCATGGAAGGTAACATCATCAGAGCAGATGCGTCGGAGACGGAGAAACTGGGAGAATGGAATGGAGTCATCGCAGGAGGCAGCGTGTGAAGAAGTGTAGTCGAGGTAGCTGTTGGAGACGGTGGGTTTATAATGGATATTAGTAGACAGCCTATCCCCAGAGATGGAAACAGAATTCGAGGAAGGGAAAGGAAGTGTCGGAGATGGACTATGTAAAGGTGAGAGAAGGGTGGAAATTAAAAGCAAAGTTGATAAAGTTTTCCAGTTCGGGGCAGAAGCAGGAAACAGCACCGATGCAGTCATCAATGTACCAGAGAGTTGGGGGAGGGGGCCTGAGTAGGACTGGAATAAGGAATGTTCAACATATCCCACAAAAAGACAGGCATAACTAGGACCCATGCGGGTACCCATAGCAATACCGTGACAGGGTTCCACTTGTCCTCAGTTTCCACCCCATCAGCCTCCATATCCAAAGGATCATCCTCTGCCACCTCCAGCATGATACCATTACCAAACGCATCTTCCCTTCCCTTCCCCTGTCAGCATTCCGAAGAGATCGTTCCCTCTGCTACACCCTGCTCTCATGCTCACATCTCTGTCCTGGGATTGCTGCAGTGCTCCAATGAACATCAATGCAAGCTCGAGGAATAGCATCTCATTTACCAATTAGGCACACTACAGCCTGCCGGACTGAACATTGAGTCCAATAATTTCAGAGCATTACGGGCCCCCCGTTTTACTTTTATTTTTAGTTATTTTTTTCTTTTTTTGTGCTTATTTTATCTTAGTTTGTTCAGTTTGCCTACCCACTGTCTTTTTTCATGTTTGTACTTGCAGCTGTTCAGTTTTCAGTCCGTTAACACCCTATCTGTACTAATGTTTTGTCTTTCAACACACCATTAACATATTGTTTGCCTTTGCTCCATGACCTTCTGGTTGGTTATTGTTTGTGACCTTGTCCTTTCTACACTTTTTCCTTTGTTATCTCTTGCCCCACCCCCACTTTTACTTGCTTTAAACCTTTCCCATTTCTATTATTCACCAGTTCTGAAGAAGGGTCACTGAACTGAAACGTCAACTCTGCTTCTCTCTCCACAGATGCTGCCTGACCTGCTGAGTATTTCCAGCATTTCTTGTTTTCATTTCAGATTTCCAGCATCTGCAGTATTTTACTTTTATTTCTAATTCAGTAGTGAGATTACTACCAATGAGCCAAGCTGGCATGAATAAAGGAAGGTGCAATGAGAGAGTACATAGGGTCAATTTCACCCACGCTGTCCTGGTGGGAATGGTACACACAGAGGTTTAAGGTGACCAGTGAGGACACGCCCAACGTGTTCTCATTTGAACTTACCTCAGACCGAGCATGGGAGGGGCACTCACCTTAGGCAAGCAGAGGCTTGTTTCACATGGAAAAGTTGCAGCCCAATAATGTCATTGGTGTGAGAACCCCAAGTTAACTTGAAATCAAAGGAGTCCCCACACGGTGCCAAACCTGCCAGCAGGCAAAACTGGTGAGAAGAGGCCAAGGTCATTTTTTAAAAAAAAATTCTGTGAGCATTCTTTCAGAAAACCAGTACTCCATTAAGTCAGTGTATGTGATAACACGGTACACTTTATAGAGAAAATCTGAACTAAAAAGCACTCCTTATCAGTGGTCAACCGAATGGTATTTTATTGAGAGCAAACAAATGGTTATTTCTGCTGCCATTTGCACATTTTTAAAATTCTTGTCATTCTTGTTTCAGATTGTTGATGAGAATTGCAATGTGGTTCCTCCTGGAGTGGAAGGTGAAATTGCCATTCAAATGAAGCCTGTTAGACCCTTCGGCCTCTTTTCTGGATACATTGTACAGTTTTCCTATTTCAAATATTTAGCTGAAATCTTTCTAAATTATCCTAAAATATAATTGTAACATACTTTGTGTTAGTTGTTGAATGTGACTGTGTTAGTTAAGGAATGTGACTTTTTTTAAAATTTAGTGAGGCTGCTTAATTAGTGTTGAATTATGCACTGGAACTATAGTGAGATTTACCCAAACCACTTCACCCCTAAAACCAAGAGATTGAAGACATTCTTCCTATCCTCGGCAGGTCCCAATGTGCTAACCTACTTTTCCTGACACTGTAGCAAATATTTTCCTGTTAGGTCACTTACCAGGTAGAAGTCAGGTGGTGCGTATTTAGCACATGCCCAACTAATATGGTTACCTCAGCAGAACTTATGGCACCAGCCTGATTTAGAAATGTGGGCATGCTCCTGGTCTTTTGATTAGGTTTTCTTGTTTGTGGGTGGGAGAATTTAAAGAGGAAGGTTAATGGTGATAATTTGCAAGCAGAGAGCTGGCAGATAATTACCAAATGTCTGTTTGGGGAGGCGGTGGCGTAGTAGTAATGTCACTGGACTGGCGTCCCAGAGACCCAGGCTAATGCTCTGGGGACATGGGTTCGAATCCCACCACAGCAGATGGTGAAATTTGAATTCAATTAATAAATCTGAAATGAAAAAGCTAGTCTAGTGTGACCATAAAGCCTTTGTCGATTGTTATAAAAACCCATCTGGTTCACGAATGTCCTTTAGGGAAGGAAGTCTGCCAACCTGACCTGGTCTGGCCGACATGTGACTCCAGATCCACAGCAATGTGGTTGACTCTTAAACTGCCCTCTGAAATGGCCACTTAGTTCAAGGGCAAATAGGGATGGGCAATAAATGCTGGCCTAGCCAGCGACGCCTACATCCCATGAACGAATTTTTTAAAAAGTGGAGCTATCCCCAGGATGCAATGTCTTCCAGGTAGAGTAAATGCTCCAGAGAAAGGATATCTGTTTTAGGACTTGACCATCACTAAGTACCTAGATAAACTCTTCAGAATGTATGGGAGGTGGCCATGAATTTATATGTACTCTATTTCAGTGGGCTTGGATGCAGCGCTGCAAAAAGTGCAATGACTTCACCAGGTCAGGTATGGTAAAATAACCTACCATTATCATACATTAAAGGAGAACATGCTTGGCAAATAGTTACTTCCCAGTCATACACATATTAATTGGGACCAGTCAGCTGTCTCAGTCACATCTCCCTTTTCACTTGCCCACCAAGCCAGTCCTTCACCAAGGTCTCCCTCTATACTACCACTGAACCTGTGTATTTTTCTAAATTTTATATCCTATCTCCCCTATGTCCTCTCCACGCTCATTTATCCACGAGACCCACCTCCTGCTCTCTTGACCTCATTCCCATTAAGCTGCAGACTACTCAAATTTCCTTCCTTGAGACCATGCCAGTTGACATTGCAAATAGCTCCCTCCCAGCCGGTACTTCTCTCTTCCACCTACATATGTAATTTCCCTAGTAGTATCTTTTAGTGCCCTAGGGTGGAAACCATTAAGTCCTGGAGATTTGTCAACCATTAGTCCCATTACTGTTTTTTTTTCAAAACTTATTAAATCCACTACGTACGACCCTTTTTTTTTAGGTTCCTTTGTACCACTGGTATCTGTCTGGTAACCCATTCCTGGTATAAATAACAAATAGAGAACAATAGCCATAGGAATAGCCAACGGGGAGCAAAAAAATGACTGTCATAACAGTGGCCCAATCTCTCTTCAGCAACTGACAGAAAAATAAAATGCAACAAAAGGAAAACAGGAAAAAGTACAAAAGTACTTAAAGTCACTTAATATCTATACATTTAAATTACTTTTGACTCAAAGACATGAAGTTACGAAGGAGTGCAATTCCAGCATTTCAAAAATGAAATAATGTGATTTTGAAGTGTGAAGTTCCCGCAGCTACCAAAACTCTGACTGGAAATGCAAGTCATGCTTACACATGATTTTTTGCTATATTTCTGAAGAGTCCAGTACTGGATGAGCAGAAATTTCCTTCAACTAAATATTGGGCAAACCAAAGTCGTTGAGCAGGATTTTACTGTGGGCTTTGGGATCCCTACTAAATGGGGTCCCAAGCACCCACTTGCAGTTAGACTGGCTCAGCAATTTTACCAGAGGCAGCCTCCTAATTGGCCGCCTCCGGCTTGATATCCAATTAAGAGCAGCAAACAGAATGTAGATGGTGCTGGTCCAATCAGAGGGGTGGCAGCCCCAGAAGGTGATGTGGCTACTGCTGATACTGCTGAGGAAGGTTGGGGATTGAGAGGATGCCTCAACATGGAGGCACCCTCAGAAAGGCAAGCAAAAAATTTAAAAGCAGAGAGGCCAAGCAGGTAGGCCGTCTCCACGAAGCTGATGGCCTCCCCAGACAGTGGGGGGGGGGGGGGGGCGGGGGGAGGAGGGTCTGCTCCCAGGTCACGAAAGTCACCATTAATAGGGCTTTTAATTATTTAAATTGGCTGCCTACCTTCATTCAGCACGCAGCGATCCGCATTCAATCGCACCGCTGGGAAACTTCCCCAGTGGCAGGACTGTGTCAGTAAACCAACCTGAAACAGTTCCCAGCTATTATCATGACACCCCCTGCCTCCCAGCCCACCATGCTGGGGCTGGGAAAATCCTGCCCATCATCTTTGATCCTCAACACAAACTTTGTGTTCTAACCACCAACTCCATCCCTCTCGCTGACAACTGTCTGAGGCTGAACCAATGTTCACAACCTTGGTTTCATGTGTGACCCTGAGATGATCCTCCCACCACATATCCATGCCCTCACCAAGACTGCCTATTTCCATCCCAGTAACATCACCCAACTCTACCCCACCTTAGCTGATCTGCTGCTGAAACCCTCATCCATGCCTTGTTGCCTCTAAACTTGACTATTCCAATGCACTCCTGGCTGGCCTCCCACATTCTACCCGCAGTAAACTTGAGGTCATCCAAAATCTACTGCCTGTGTCCTGTCTTGTACCAAGTGTTGTTCACCCTTCACCCCTATGCCCGTTGACCTACATTGGCTCCAGGCTAAGCAAGATGTTGATTTTAAAATTCTCCTTGTTTTCAAATCTCTCCACCTGTCCCTATCTCTGTAATGTCCTCCAACCCTTTGAGATCTCTGCACTTCTCCAATTCTGGCAACTTAAATATGCCAATTGTAACTGCTCCACCAATGGCAGCCGTGTTTTCAGCTGTCGAGGCTCTAAGCTCTGGCGTTCCCTCCCTCAACATCTCTGCCTTCCTTCCTTTAAGACATTCCTTAAACCCTACCTCTTTCATCTGTCCTAATATCTCCTTTTGTAATTAGAAACATAGAAAATAGGAGCAGGAGTAGGCCATTCAGCCCTTCGAGCCTGATCCGCCATTCATTATAATCATGGCTGATCATCCAACTCAGTAACCTGTTCCCGCTTTCACCCCATATCCTTTGATCCCTTTAAGCCCAAGAGCTATATCTAACTCCTTCTTGAAAACATACAATGTTTTAACCTCAACTGCTTTCTGTGGTAGCAAATTCCACAGGTTCACCACTCTCTGGGTGAAGAAATTTCTCCACATCTCAGTCCTGAATGGTTTACCCCATATCCTTAGACTATGACCCTGGTTCAGTGTCAAATTTTGCTCGATAATGCTCTCAAGCGCCTTTTACGACACTAAAGGCACTGTATAAGCTGTTGAATATATGCCCTAGCCAGCAATGTGATATCATAAATATCTCCAACAATGAACTGCCTCAGCTGTGCCATTATGTATTCATAACCATGATATTGAGGCTGATTTTCCTCTGCCCTGTTCCTAAAATACTGCTTTAAAAAAAAAGCAGGTGCAATGCAGAAGAAACAGAGGATACTAATCCTTTACTCTCATTTTGTTACTGAATAGCGCTTCAGATGAACTTCCTCAATGGTTTGTCTGGTATCTGAACCTGAACAGAGTGCAACATTATAAAGTTCATACAAAATGAATATCAGAGATCTTTGCATTCTTCCTCTAACAGCACCAGATGTAGTTCAGGACAGAATGCGCTCAAAAACCTGGCCCTACATTTTGCAGATCTGCTGTTTGGCACTGTCTGTCTTAAGCAACAGTCTGGTATTGACCAAAAAGATTTTTATTTTTGACTTTTTGATTAATAGGTAAGTTTGCGATTTCTGTACTTGTTGCAGAATACAGTTAGTCATTTACACTCATTGTGCCCTCGTTTGTGATAGTTTACCTGGATGGGAAACAACCACAAGTCTTTTTGGCAGCTGCTGAACTCATTCATCAAGCCATAAGCATGTTTCCCTACTAGAAAGTAGGCAACCCTCCATCATACAATTGCTACATGTCATTTAGAAAAATATAATCCATAGTCAATCCAGCACACTCCCTCATTCCTGTTCTCATTCT